>NC_134697.1:7483843-7615297 GCF_050947455.1 Rhinoderma darwinii
TGCACTGCTCTCTGATAATAGCAAAAAAAAAGCGGAATTCTAAAGAAAATATCAAGTTACACATAATACAATTTGTTCTTTAGATAAATATTATCAGAGATATAAAAGATCAAAGCCCGTTCAGCCACATTAGACTGCAGAATAATCTGCCAGGTCCTGATTTACTGGTTGGGCTTTAATCTTTCTATTTTGTAAAGAGATCCGCAAGATTCAGAGAATAAAAGAATTTGACTGATAATATTTAATTCTTCTAGTTATTGATTTAACAACCCAAATACTTCCCAGTATCCGTTCTAATCTTGATTTAGTACATTTCAAAATCTAATATATAAACCCCTATTCCCATACTTATTATCACTGACATGACCCGACAGAATGCAAAGATTTTTCTAAATAATTTCATAATGATAAATTCTATTTACCTATCGGTTCATTGTCGCCACTTGCAGAGTAATGATGCACTTATACGACCTGCCCCATATGATGGATAACTATCTCAGAGGAATATTATTAATAGCACTAAACGCCCTAATTTTTTGTCTTAAGGGCAATATGACTACTCTAATACTGCCCCCTATATACAAGAATATAACTACTATAATACTTCTCCTATATACAAGAATATAACTACTATAATACTGCTCCTATATGCAAGAATATAACTACTATAGTACTGCCTCTATATACAAGAATATAACTACTATAATACTGCCTCTATATACAAGAATATAACTACTATAATACTGCTCCTATATACAAGAATATAACTACTATAATACTGCCTCCTATATACAAGAATATAACTACTATAATACTGCCACCTATATACAAGAATATAACTACTATAATACTGCCCCTATATACAAGAATATAACTACTATAAAACTGCTCCTATATACAAGAATATAACTAGTATAATAATGTCCCCTATATACAAGAATATAACTACTATAATACTGCCCCCTATATACAAGAATATAACTACTATAATACTGCCACTATATACAAGAATATAACTACATAATACTGACCCTATATACAAGAATATAACTACTGTAATACTGCCCCCTATATTCAAGAATATAACTACTATAATACTGCTCCTATATACAAGAATATAACTACTATAATACTGCCCACTATATACAAGAATATAACTACTGTAATACTGCCTCTATATACCAGAATATAACTACTATAATACTGCCCCTATATACTAGTATATAACTACTATAATACTGCCCCCTATATACAAGAATATAACTACTATAATACTGCTCCTATATACAAGAATATAACTACTATAATACTGCCCCTATATACAAGAATATAACTACTATAATACTGCCCCTATACACAAGAATATAACTACTATAATACTGCTCCTATATACAAGAATATAAATACTATAATACTGCCCCTATATACAAGAATATAACTACTATGATACTGCCCCTATATACAAGAATATAACTACTATAATACTGCTCCTATATACAAGAATATAACTACTATAATACTGCCCCTATATACAAGAATATAACTAATATAATACTGCCCCCTATATACAAGAACATAACTACTATAATACTGCCCCTATATACAAGAATATAACTACTATAATACTGCCCCCAATATTCAAGAATATAACTACTATAATACTGCCCCTATATACAAGAATATAACAACTATAATCCTGCTCCTATATACAAGAATATAACTACTATAATACTGCTCCTATATACAAGAACATAACTACTATAATACTGCCCCATATATACAAGAATATAACTACTATAATACTGCCCCCAATATTCAAGAATATAACTACTATAATACTGCCCCTATATACAAGAATATAACAACTATAATCCTGCTCCTATATACAAGAATAAAACTACTATAATACTGCCCCTATATACTAGTATATAACTACTATAATACTGCCCCCTATATACAAGAATATAACTACTATAATACTGCTCCTATATACAAGAATATAACTACTATAATACTGCCCCTATATACAAGAATATAACTACTATAATACTGCCCCTATTCACAAGAATATAACTACTATAATACTGCTCCTATATACAAGAATATAACTACTATAATACTGCCCTATATACAAGAATATAACTACTATAATACTGCCCCCTATATACAAGAACATAACTACTATAATACTGCCCCATATATACAAGAATATAACTACTATAATACTGCCCCCAATATTCAAGAATATAACTACTATAATACTGCCCCCTATATACAAGAATATAACTACTATAATCCTGCTCCTATATACAAGAATAAAACTACTATAATACTGCTCCTATATACAAGAATATAACTACTATAATACTGCTCCTATATACAAGAATATAACTACTATAATACTGCCCGTATATACAAGAATATAACTACTATAATACTGCTCTCTATATACAAGAATATAACTACTAGAATACTGCCCCCTATATACAAGAATATAACTACTATAATACTGCTCCTATATACAAGAATATAACTACTATAATACTGCCCGTATATACAAGAATATAACTACTAGAATACTGCCCCTATATACAAGAATATAACTACTAGAATACTGCCCCCTATATACAAGAATATAACTACTATAATACTGCTCCTATATACAAGAATATAACTACTATAATACTGCTCCTATATACAAGAATACAACTACTATAATACTGCCCCTATATACAAGAATATAACTACTATAATACTGCCCCCTATATACAAGAATATAACTACTATAATACTGCGCCATATATAGAAGAATATAACTACTATAACAATGCTCCCTATATACAAGAATATAACTACTATAATACTGTCCCTACACACAAGAATATAACTACTATAATACTGCTCCTATATACGAGAATATAACTACTATAATACGGCCCCCTATATACAAGAATATAACTACTATAATACTGCTCCTATATACAAGAATATAACCACTATAATACTTCTCATATGTACAAGACTATAACTACTATAATACTGCTCCTATATATAAGAATATAACTACTATAATACTGCTCCTATATACAAGAATATAACTACTATAATACTGCTCCTATATACAAGAATATAACTAATATAATACTGCCTCTATATACAAGAATATAACTACTATAATACTGCTCCTATATATAAGAATATAACTACTATAATACTGCTCCTATATACAAGAATATAACTACTATAATACTGCCCCCTATATACAAGAATATAACTACTATAATACTGCCTCCTATATACAAGAATATAACTACTATAATACTGCTCCTATATACAAGAATATAACTACTATAATACTGCTCCTATATACAAGAATATAACTACTATAATACTGCCACTATATACAAGAATATAACTACTATAATACTGCTCCTATATACAAGAATATAACTACTATAATACTGCTCCTATATATAAGAATATAACTACTATAATACTGCCTCTATATACAAGAATATAACTACTATAATAATACCTCTATATACAAGAATATAACTACTATAATACTGCCCCCTATATACAAGAATATAACTACTATATATACTGCTCCTATATAAAAGAATATAACTACTATAATACTGCCCCTATATACAAGAATATAACTGCTATAATACTGCCCCTATATCCAAGAATATAACTACTATAATACTGCCCCCTATATACAAGAATCTAACTACTATAATACTGCCCCTATATACAAGAATATAACTACTATAATACTGCCCCCTATATACAAGAATATAACTACTATAATACTGCCCCTATATACAAGAGTATAACTACTATTATACTGCCCCCTATATACAAGAATATAACTACTATAATACTGCTCCTATGTACAAGAATCTAACTACTATAATACTGCTCTCTATATACAAGAATATAACTACTATAATACTGCCCCTATATACAAGATAGAATATAACTACTATAATACTGCCCCTATATACAAGAATATAACTACTATAATAATGCCCCTATATACAAGATAGAATATAACTACTATAATACTGCCCCTATATACACGAATATAACTACTATAATACTGCCCCTATATACAAGAATGTAACCACTATAATACTGCCTCCTATATACAAGAATATAACTACTATAATACTGCCCCTATATACAGGAATATAACTACTATAATACTGTCCCCTATATACACAAGAATATAACTAATATAATACTGCCCCTTATATACAAGAATATAACTACTATAATACTGCCCTCTATATACAAGAATATAACTACTATAATACTGCTCCCTATATACAAGTATATAACTACTATAATACTGCCCCTATATACAAGAATATAACTACTATAATACTGCCCCTATATACTAGAATATAACTAATATAATACTGCCCCTATATACAAGAATATAACTCCTATAATACTGATCCCCTATATACAAGAATATAACTACTATAATACTGCTCCCCTATATACAAGAATATAACTACTATAATACTGCCTCTATATACAAGAATATAACTACTATAATACTGCCTCTATTTTAAAGAATATAACTACTATAAATACTGCCCTCTATATACAAGAATATAACTACTATAATACTGCCTCTATATACAAGAATATAACTACTATAATACTGCCCCTATATACAAGAATATAACTACTATAATACTGCCCCCTATATACAAGAATATAACTACTATAATACTGCTCCTATATACAAGAATATAACTACTATAATACTGCCCCCTATATACAAGAATACAACTACTATAATACTGCCCCCTATATACAAGAATATAACTACTATAATACTGCCCCTATATACAAGAATATAACTACTATAATACTGCCCCTATATACAAGAATATAACTACTATAATACTGCCCCCTATATACAAGAATATAACTACTATAATACTGCCCCTATATACAAGTATATATTTTCTATAATACTGCCCTTTATACAAGAATATAACTACTATAATACTGCTCCCTATATACAAGAATATAACTACTATAATACTGCCCCCTATATACAAGAATATAACTACTATAATACTGCCCCCTATATACAAGAATATAACTACTATAATACTGCCCCTATATACAAGAATATAACTACTATAATACTGCCCATATATACAAGAATATAACTGCTATAATACAGCCCCCTATATACAAGTATATAACTACTATAAGGGTATGTTCACACGAGATCATTACGTCCGTAATTGACGGACGTATTTTGTCCGCAAGTCCCGGACCGAACACAGTGCAGGGAGCCGGGCTCCTAGCATCATAGTTATGTACGACGCTAGGAGTCCCTGCCTCGCTGCTGGACAACTGTCCTGTACTGAAAACATGATTACAGTACGGGACAGTTGTCCGGCAGCGAGGCAGGGACTCCTAGCGTCGTACATAACTATGATGCTAGGAGCCCGGCTCCCTGCACTGTGTTCGGTCCGGGACTTGCGGACAAAATACGTCCGTCAATTACGGACGTAATGACCTCGTGTGAACATACCCTAATACTGCCCCCTTTTGGATCACACAATACATTTTAAATGGTTGGAGAGTTGTCACATCCCGGCTGGAGTTATTTGCTATTACGATTCTCGTTCCTGATTTCTCAGCCCGTTACACACTATTAACATTTTCGCTGGTTGTAATTTTATTGTACTTTTGTTTTCAGGTCAACAGACTACGGGACGACTTATGAGAAGTTGAATGATAAAGTTGGATTAAAAACTATTTTGAGCTACCTTTATGTCTGCCCTACAAACAAGCGTAAGGTGAGAATATCCCTTAAACATCCCGTTATTATTTAGGGCCGCTTCGCTTGAATAACCTCTTCTGCTCCCGGAGTCTATTACTGTTGACACAAACCTTATGACTGCAGGGAAAAAAAGGCTGTAGAAAAACTAATAGACGTGGAAGCAATTCTCCCTGTGTCTGGCCGCCGCTGATAGAACGGCTCGTTAAGATTTCGGAAACGGTGCCATAAATAGATGTTTTTGGAGGTTTCCACATTTACTCTGACATTCTATTACAGGGAAAATTGTCCCTCAGGTTTTCCTATTGATGAAAATGTTGCTTTGTCTTTCTTAATTTATTATCGACTTTCCTTTAGGCTTTATTCAGACGAACGTGAAAAAGGTCCGTGCAATGCGCGTGATTTGCACTCGCGTTGCACGGACCTATATGTGTCTATGGGGCCGTGCAGACATGTCCGTGATTTTTGCTCAGCGTGAGTCCGCTGAAAAAAAGTCACGACATGTCCGTTCTTTGGGCGTTTTGCACGCATCACGCACCCATTGAAGTCAATGGGTGCGTGAAAACCACGCATGCCGCACGGAAGGACTTCCGTGCGAACTGCGTGATTCGCGCAAGAGCTGTCAAAAGGATGAATGTAAACAGAAAAGCACCACGTGCTTTTCTGTTTACAAACATCCAAACGGAGTGTCTTTGAAAAGAGCGAACCCGGACAACCGAACCGAACTTCACCGGGTTTGGCCGAACTCGTTTTGGCCGAACCCGGCAAAAAAATATCCAGTACGCGACGTCAGGAGACAGTCACTGTCCAGGGTGCTGAAAGAGTTAAACTGTTTCAGCACCATGGACAGTGACTTCCGATCCCAATATACATGAACGTGCAAAAAAAAAACAACGTTCTGACTTACCGATAACTCCCGACTTCTTCCTCCAGTCTGACCTCCCGGGATGACAATTCAGTCCAAGTGACAGCTGCAGCCAATCACAGGCCAAGCACAGGCTGCAGCGGTCACATGGACTGCCGCGTCATCCAGGGAGGTGGGGCCCGATGTCAAGAGAGGCGCGTCACCAAGGACGCGTCACCAAGACAACGGCCGGGAAGTTCTCGGTAAGTACGAACCTCTTTTTTTTTTTAACAGGTTGCTAGATATGGTGATCGGAATTCACTGTCGAGGGTGCTGAAAGAGTTACTGCCGATCAGTTAACTCTTTCAGCACCATGGACAGTGACTGACGTCGGCTAGAATCATCTCTATGATGGCGGCTGCGCGAAAATCACGCAGCCGCGCATCATACACGGATGACACACGGAGCTGGTAAGTGATTTTTGCGCGTGCAAAACGCCGCATTTTTGCGTCCGCAAAAACGCCACGTTCGTGTGAATCCAGCCTAAAGCTAATAAGTTGTCCCCACGGTTGACGAGGCTCTTCTACCTTCTAGAGGGTAAGGGTCAGTTCACACAGCGGATTTTCCGCAACGGAATTAGTTGCAGAAAATCCGCAGCATGATAAAGTAGATGAGATAAAACAAATCTCCTCCACACGCTGCGTAAATACTGAGCTGAAAAAAACATGCAGAATTTTACTCCACAGCATGTCAATTGTATTTGCATAAACGCTGCTTTTTTGTTGAGGGTTTTCCCTATTGAATTCAGTGGGGAGGTAAAACCCGCAACAAATAGCAGTTGTTGCGTTCTTTGGGGCGGGTTCGCAGCGATTCCGCCGCAAAAAGCGCAACTCAGAAAAAATTTTTAATCTTATACTTACCCAGGAGTCTGTTTCATGCTCTAAGCCGGCCTGCTGGCATGTCATTTCATCCCATGTAAACGCTGCAGCCAATCCCAGGCTGTAACGGCGATCACATGGTATGAAATGTAATCCCAAGAGGCCGGCCTGGATGACGTCAGAGGGCCGGCCTCCTGGGATGAAGCATCCCATGTGACCGCCACTGCAGCCAATCACAGGCTGCAGCGGTCTCCTGGGATGAAACGTCATCCCAGGAGGTCGGCCTGTGTGAATTCAGTCTTAAAATGATATTCTAACTTTTGTTGGCTTCATGGTTATAGAATGTTAAGTGCTGCATTGATGATGTTTTTATCCTATTTTGCGGTTTTTGCTTATATTTAGCTTTTTTTACTCCATCAACAAGTTGTTGGTTTTTTTTTTTTTTGCTACATTGAAACCATCAACAAGCAGGCAAACTGCTGCTGATGGATCTTGTTATGGCTTGTGTAAATAATTGCAAATAGTGTAAAATTGTAAAAGTGGTAACTTTTTATCCAATTGGCTGCTGAGGTCATGAGGGGATGGATGACACAATGGATGACACAATTGGTGGGATCCCCAAAATAAAGCTGGACCCCCATGACTGACAACACAAGAAGAGTGCAAAACTTCAAAAATCAGAATATTTGCCCCAAAAAAATTACCATTTTATTTCATTAAGGGACCCCCATGACTGACAACACAGGAACGGTGCCAGATTTCATAAGTTAGAATATTATATTATTTATTTTAACTGAATGGTTGAATTATAATGAGGGCCAAAGGGGCAATTGCCCTCGAGGCCTCAACTGTCCCGTAACTATAGGAATTCAGCCCTAAGATCATTTTCCTGACATTCACTTTTTCTCGTCTTTCAAGAAAAGCAGCAGGGGCACCACACAATGATTTGCCCTAACGATTCCCTTGATTGGGCCCAGGTTAGGGCTACAGGGGCTAATAAAAGTGTTACTGGGGGATCTTCACTTGAACTCAGGCATGGCCAAAGTAAGCTACAGTATATATAGTAAAAAGTCACTAGAGGCTTAAATTCCAGATGCTGGTTGAAGCAAACATACCCACGCCTTGGGGGGGGGGGGGGACCAATACCCATTTGCCCCTAACCCCTTCCCAATCCCATTTAACATAAAAAATATTAGAATAATATTTAAATAATTTAGATTACTGTGGCTGCGGAGGACTCTGTTCAATGTTACACCACCCATGGGAAAGCAGGGGGGCAATCTGAGTTGCGCCCCTCTCTATCTGTCCCATAGCATGTATGGGACATGCCTCTATGGTCCTGTACGTAAACCGTGTTTGACAAAAGTTGAATCTCCGTTTGAGGAACTTGTTTAAGTTGTGCCAGGAATATTTTCATAAACTATGCCCCTTTCCAGGATTATTTCGTGCAAAATCCTGTGCAAAATGGGACGGTTGCGCGGCATAAACTTTTGCATGAACAGTCATGTTGTGGGTATACCGCTAGCAGTAGTGCCATGTCTATGCTGGCAAAGTAAAGCTGATTCACAGTCACACGGCGCTGCGCTATATAAGCACAAGGCCATCTAGTGCCTGTATCATGCACATAACCTTGTGTGTGCTACAATCCCATCCTCATGGATTACCGAGCATTAGAGATAATCGTATTTGCCTAAATTAGTCTCAGGTCTTATTCGAGCGAAGCGGCCGTCCGATTGGAATCAGTCCGAATTTATTAGCCGCGAATGGCAAATGCCCCCATTGTCCTGGAAACTCATGTCTGACTCTCCCATGTCTTCTAGGACTGTATCCAACCAGGAGAATTTCCTGGTTGGGTATGAGCCATCCATCTGTACCCCTTGTGATTGGCTGGAGGGAGAGTCGCAGTGCGTTATGGAAATGCTGGGGAAGCCCACCCGAGGTCATGTGATCCTTTTTCTAATCTATAAAATGACGGCCGGCGTGCGCCCTAAACTAACTCAAAGTTTTGGATTTTGACTTATCCAAATTTTGGGAGAAATTCGGACTGAATTCGATTTGTGTAACATCAATTTGCTCAATTTAATTGAGCGAACTCCCTGGTGTAGGGGCTTTACAAATGACTATGTCAAGGTCACAGGAAGGGCACAACATAATTCAGAGTCTCATCTCATGGAGCTGTCCAGGCTTCTTCTGCCTTCTTTTAGGGTATGTTCACACGGGCTATTTTTTAGCCATTTTTCGGGCCGTAAACGCCCTGAAAAACAGCTAAAAATGTGGGGGCTGTATGCTTCCAAACATCTGCCCATTGATTTTAATGGGAAAAACGGCGTTTCGTTCCCACGGGTCGTTAGAAAAACAGCTGAAAAAACGTCCGCAAAAAACGCCGCAAAAAATGCGAGTGGTTTAAAAAACGGCTGAAAATCAGGGGCTGTTTTCCCTTGAATACAGCTCCATATTTTCAGCCGTTTTTGTTAATCGTGTGAACATGGCCTAAGAATACAGCATGATCGCTGTGCTGCAGGACCACACATCCGAGAGGGTTAATTCACGAAAAAATGTAAAATGTTTTTGCAGACGTGTATATGGCCTTTTACTTCTGAACGTTGTATCCTCCAGCAAACGAGAAGCCGACGCGATACAAGGACATTCTAAGCAAATAAATTAAAGTGGAAACATTTGATGCCGCACAAGGTGGAAATATCAAGAAAAAGACCATTTATTATTTCATGAGAAAATACGACAGGAGGCCACTTATATCTTCTGCCTTGAGGTGTAAAGAGCTGAAATGCCGCTGTAAATTGGCCATGTATTGGTTTACTAAAGAAAAACTGATTTTTGACCGTGACTCGTATAACCTAAAATGGGCAAAATATCCAACTATATGGTAGAACTATAAGACCGTGCTCAAGGGGTCAACATCTAAGAACCCTACAGGACCACTGTAGGGGGCAGACATGGACAAGAGGGGTCTCCTAACAAAGGTACTATGGGCCCACCACTGGTGCTTGCCCATGCCACCATATTTTCCACCATCCAATGGCTTGTAGTAGATGAGGTCCTCATAATTCCCCCTTGTTTGGTGATGTGGAGGCACCAGAAGTCATAAAGACGCCTAAACTGACTCCAACCATCCATGGAGAAGAAGGATGGGGTCTACCTGGGCTGGTCTGCTTCCATCCTCAATGGGCTGTCTACAGGGACGGATTATAGAGGGCACAAGTGACACATTCCCTAGAGGCTCCACCACCTTTGGATCCTCGGGACCTAAAACACCTCCCTGCCTAGACCGCGTGTGGCTCTTTTTTTATTTTTTTTATTTTTTATTTTTTTAAGGACTAGTTCACACAGAGTATTTTGGCACTGTTTTTGACACAGAAGCCGCGTCAGAAATAGCGCAAAAAAGCGCCCAAATTTGATTTCAATGGGAGGCAGAGTTGTTTTTTTTCCCCGGGAGCAGTAAAAAACGCTGGTGGGAGAAAGAAGCGACATGCCCTTTTTTCAGGTGTTTCCATCTCTGACCTCCCATTGACATCAATTAGAGGCAGAGATCCTGTCTTTCACGGTGGTTTTTGCCTGCGGCGTTCAATGGCCGCGGGCGAAAAACGTGGCAAATGTACTGCCGGCAGGTCAAAATCTGCCTCAAAATTTCTGAAGGAATTTAGACGCATATTTATCTCCCATAGAATTTAGTGAAGAGCGGCCACCTGCATGTGCGGCTATCTCTGCTATAAAGGGTCAGGTCCATATTCTAGAGGTGGGATAGGTGACCCTAACAAATTGTTTTACTCAGGAGCCTCAATCAAAGTTAATACAGCCCTGGCTATTGAAGGCAAACCAAACAACAGTCCCGTTTTTCACAGGACTGTTCTTCGTACCAGCTGACGAAAGGGTCGGAACGTAGGCAAGAGGAATTTCTAGACTATTTTGGGGGGAGTGGGGCCGGTTTAATGTCCCACAATTTGGGAGTGAAATGTTGGGAGTAATGTGTATACCATTGGGAAGAGGTGGAAAGTATATATCAATGGAATGGATTCCCTGGGGACTCGATGAGCTGGGAAACTCATTAATCTCAAAAAGGTACCTAAGGCTGGGTTCACACGTGGCGGAATTTCACTTGAATTCCGCTGCGGACACTCCGCAACGTTAATCCGCAGCGGAGCCGTTTCTCCATTGACTTCCACTTCTATTTAGAAGTGTTCGTTTAGACGATGCGTAAAATTCCGCTGCGGAGCATAGGCTGCGGAGCGGAATTTGGTGTCCGCAGCATGCACTGGATGTTGCGGAGCAGTGGCGGACTGGTTGCGGACTCATGGCGGAATTTCTCCATTGACTTCAATGGAGATTCTAAATTCCGCAATGAAGTCCGCAGCTGTCATGCACATGTTATGTGTGCTGCGGATGCGTCTTGCTTTTTTGACATGACATTTCTTCATTCTGGCTGGACCTATGTATTTCTAGGTCTACAGCCAGACTGAGGAAGTCAATGGGGCTCCCGTAATTACGGGAGCGTTGCTAGGAGACGTCAGTAAATAGTCACTGTCCAGGGTGCTGAAAGAGTTAAGCGATCGGCAGTAACTGTTTCTGCACCCGGGACAGTGACTACCGATCCCAATATACAGCAACCTGTAAAAAAATATAAGTTCATACTTACCGAGAACTCCCTGCTTCTGTCTCCAGTCCGGCTTCCCAGGATGACGTTTCAGTCTAAGTGACGGCTGCAGCCAATCACAGGCCAATCACAGGCTGCAGCGGTCACATGGACTGCCGCGTCATCCAGGGAGGTCGGGCTGGATGCCGAAAGAGGGACGCGTCACCAAGACAACGGCCGGTAAGTATGAAATTATTTTACTTTCACTAGGGAAAGTGCTGTCCCTTCTCTCTATCCTGTACTGATAGAGAGAAGGGAAGCACTTTTACCGCAGTCCGCAGCAGCTAGTCCCCATCAATTTACTGCACATTTTGGGCAGATCCGCCGCAGAATCTGCAACGCAGATCCGCCGCAGAATCTGCAACGCAGATTCTGTGCGGCATTGATGCCGACAGTTGCGGAGGAAATCCGCCACGTGGGGGCATGCCCTAAAGGCGCTATAAATTCTCCAATGATTATAATCTTTTCCAGGGGTGGACTGACCGGTTGGGTATTTGTATAGTGTCTGAGGGTTTATGAGCCAAGGGGATAGACAGTTAAAGTGCTGCTTTCACAAAAAATAGTATTGAATGCAGCTTTGGATGTGACTAGAGTAAAGCACAATTTTTGCAAAGTACCTTATGATCCTGTACGATGTTTTACTAGTGGAGTTGCAATGCTCCAGTCCCTTTATGTACATTATTTAGCTCAGGGATCTGCAACCTTTAATGTAGAAATGTCAAATTCTGGTTTTATTCATCCTTTAAATTTTGTGAAGATTGAAGCGAGGACAACAGTTTTATTCCCTGTAAATAATAATCGTTTTCAGCCTCATTGCGGTCGCTGTGGACAATTAAGCCTGTGAAATGCGTTTGCATGGAGCGATGACCACGCAGCGCCATTGTTTTCATACCGTGGTGAACGTGGCATCTTCTAATAGTGCAGATGAATGGACCTTAAAAGGTCAGTTCTCCAAATGCCATTTGACAGTGAAATTCCAAACTTCAAATCAAAATGCAGGTTGGCATGGGAGCGTACATCCTGAAAATGTTAGATTATGCAATAATTCAATCACAATGGGCGACCGCCCCATGACCTGCCTAGGTAGAGTCGTGTGTTAACCTTAAACCATACTATCCCCCATCCCCATTTAGTAACGACACATGACACCGAGGTTGGATGTGAAATGGCCACAGCAGCCGTTTATTAATTTCACAGTTTTATAAAAACAATTTAAATCCGAAACATTCGGATAACTAGTTAGGAATCCACCAGAGAATTCCTCCTAATAATTCACATGACCCAACATGGGTCAGAATCATAAATAACAATTAAACGTTAACATTAACCCGAGCAGAGGAAGTCCTTGAAGCCCCTTCAGATGTTCCTTTCAAGAACACACCGAATTAGCCATCTGCAAACCACTAATTACCTCCAGCCGTAAACCAGCTCGGAAGCACCGTTCACCTCTGCAGATGGCTCCAACCACTAGAAGTCCACTTCAAGGGGATAACACCCGATGAAGCCCTCAAGTGATATACCGACCACTAGAAGTCCACTTCAAAGGGATAACACCCGATGAAGCCTTCAAGTGACATACCTTCTACCAGAAGACCACTTCAAAGGGATAACACCCGATGAAGTCTTCAACCATGTACCTTTTTTGGGGGACGCATACCCCCGATGCGACCCCCCCACCATTTTGTACTGACTGGCCTCAAGGACTCCCCCCGCCAGCTGCCATGACAACAGAACCTACTCCGGAAAAAAGAAAAACATGTTAAATAAGCACACAAAATAAAACACAACGCTCATAGCCAGACGTACATAAGACCTAAGGAGTAACAAAACAAGGGTGGGAGGGTGGGAGCTTTGCTTACTGTGTGTTACTCCTCCCGCTGCTTCCGGCTCAATGCCGAGAAACAGCGGGAAGCGCAGTAACGGCCCCCCCGCCCCCCTTAACTCCTCCCCGTCCCTCCTTCAGCTCCTTCAACTTTCCCTGACCTCGTAACATTAACCCTTTCCCTACCAGGACGGTCATGTCGGCTTCCCTTAAGCCTGCAGCTGCGTCCAGCCTCTTCTTGACCTGCCTAGGTAGAGTCGTGTGTTAACCTTAAACCATACTATCCCCCATCCCCATTTAGTAACGACACATGACACCGAGGTTGGATGTGAAATGGCCACAGCAGCCGTTTATTAATTTCACAGTTTTATAAAAACAATTTAAATCCGAAACATTCGGATAACTAGTTAGGAATCCACCAGAGAATTCCTCCTAATAATTCACATGACCCAACATGGGTCAGAATCATAAATAACAATTAAACGTTAACATTAACCCGAGCAGAGGAAGTCCTTGAAGCCCCTTCAGATGTTCCTTTCAAGAACACACCGAATTAGCCATCTGCAAACCACTAATTACCTCCAGCCGTAAACCAGCTCGGAAGCACCGTTCACCTCTGCAGATGGCTCCAACCACTAGAAGTCCACTTCAAGGGGATAACACCCGATGAAGCCCTCAAGTGATATACCGACCACTAGAAGTCCACTTCAAAGGGATAACACCCGATGAAGCCTTCAAGTGACATACCTTCTACCAGAAGACCACTTCAAAGGGATAACACCCGATGAAGTCTTCAACCATGTACCTTTTTTGGGGGACGCATACCCCCGATGCGACCCCCCCACCATTTTGTACTGACTGGCCTCAAGGACTCCCCCCGCCACCGCGAAACAGGCCTTGACCACCTTAAGCCTGTGAGTTCCTCCACACCACCACCGCCCTTTCTATGCCTTCTGCTATAGCCAAGCTCCAAATATCAATGCCAACCTCGGTCAGATGAACCCCGTCACTCCCCCAGAAATTCCCCAATCCTGACTCCAAATCCCTATGCCTCACGCAAATGCCCCCGTTCTTCGCCACAAAACGGGACACCGCCCGGTTAACTTTTATCCGAGCCTTATTGACTCTCTCCACCGATCTAGCTAACCGCCAATGCTTCCTTGGGACTATGTCCGACCACACTACCACCAACTTGGGATAAGATACCCACAAACACAACAAATCATGTTTGATATCCCGCACCAACTCACGAAAAGGGCGGACTCCTAAGTCATTCCCACCCACGTGCAACACTAAAACCTCCGGAACCCTATCGAGCCGCACATATGTCTGGAATTCCGCCAACACCCTGTTCCACGACATACCTCTAAACCCCAGCCAATGCACAACCGCATCCTGTCGCGGAATGCGCAACTGGCGACCATCCGGGCGGACGTCCGCCCTCAAAGCCCCCCAGTGCACGTACGAATGACCCATCAACCACACCAGACAAGGAGGCGAATCTGAAACGGAAAACACAGTTAGGCACCACCATATAACATTTGCAAGCATAACAACAAAATTACAACATATGGGGGCGGACATAAGACTTAAACCTTTTAGACTCCCAACGACCAATACGCCTCACCCCCTCATCATCCAACCCCCAGCGCCCTGCTTCCGTTGCTGCGCCAATCCGGAAGGAATGAGATGAATATGAGCCTGCCGCAACCCCAACCGCCGTCAAACATTTTTTAAAAACAGCTCCAAACTGAAACCTGGACAAGAACGACCCGTCCACATGACGTAACAAAGGCAAATCTGGAGACCCCCTGTTTTTTGTAAAACCCCGCATGCACTCTACTGGGCACATGACCGACCCCGGGAGAGCGAACAAAACTATCAGTTTTCCCTTCCCTAATTGGTCAGTTTTTGATCTACGCAACCATACCTCCAACCGATCTGCAAAAAGGCTCACCTCCCCAGATCTCAGCCCCCCTGCCTGTTTAGTACTTGGCGACACCAACTCACCTATTCTAAATGCTCCGAAGAACGCCAACGAGAAAGCCAACCGAAACAAATCCATTTCATCTGAAGAACGACATACCGATGCCAATGAACCGCCCAACAAGCCCAGCAAAGCAAACGACACCGGCCTTCTACTATCCGCCTCCACCCTACCTCTGCGCAACCCCTTCAAAGCCTGCGATACCAGAAATTCCTTCGATACATCCCGCAAGCCCCGCAACTTAAGCCCAAACGCCACCGCGGATATAAACCGGTTCACCTTCGCTACTGAAAACCCCCCCTCCCAGGCATCCCCTAACCAATACAAAAGTGCCACCAACCTGTCTCTATCCGTATTGACATCACCCAACCCTCTTACCCACTCCTCCCACTGCCTCCAACAAGCAGCATAAGCACTCCACGTCGTGCGCGCCAAAGACCTTTGTAACAGCTGCTCTACGGGACCGATACCAGATCCCATAGATGATCCGGACACGCCAAACCGAGACGTTCCGCTCCCGGGGCCAATTGCCGAAACCGGTCCCACTGCGAGCGAGAAAGAGCATCAGCCACACAATTCCGTACACCCGGGACATGCACCGCCACCACCCACGCGTTCAACGACAAACACACCAACACTAAATGTCGCAACAATTGAACTACCGGAGGAGAGGACGCCGTGATGTTATTAATGGCAAGCACCACCCCCATGTTGTCGCAGTAAAAACGGACCTTCTTATCCCTGAGCCTGTCCCCCCAAATGGTAGCCGCCACCACGATGGGAAACAGCTCGAGCAGGGCCAGATTCCGCGTCAATCCACTGGACACCCAGCTAGCCGGCCATTGACCTGCGCACCACGGACCTCCCCCGTAAGCTCCAAAGCCACCCGCCCCAGCCGCATCCGTGAAAATATTCAGATCACTCGTATCCTGCGCTGGGGCCATCCATAGCGAGCGACCATTGTACTGGCCCAAGAAGTCATCCCAAACCTGAAGATCAGCTCGGTGCTCCTCCTTGAGCCTCACAAAATGATGCGGCGCCCGCACTCCCGCCGTTGCCGCCGCCAACCTTCTACCAAACACCCTCCCCATCGGCATAATCCGGCAGGCGAAATTCAACTTCCCCAGCAGCGACTGAAGCTCCCTCAGCGACATTTTCTTCCTTCTACAAGCCCGTCGCACCTCCAGCCTCAAAGCACCCAACTTATCCGCCGGGAGCCGACACTCCATTGCCACCGAGTCAATTTCGATTCCCAAGAAACAAATCGTCGCTACCGGGCCCTCCGTTTTTTCCGGCGCCAAAGGGATCCCAAAATCCCTCGCCACCTTCTGCAGGGCATGAAGCAAGTTACCGCAAACCGGCGAACCCCCCGGGCCAACGCACAAAAAATCATCTAAGTAATGGATCAACGAATCGACCCCGGATACTCCCCTCGTTACCCACTCCACGAAGCTACTAAACGCCTCGAAGTATGCACAAGAAAGAGAACACCCCATCGGAAGGCACCGATCCACGTAAAAGGCCCCATTCCAAAAACAACCCAACAGCCGTTGGCTTTCTGGATGCACCGGCAACAACCTGAACGCCGCCTCGATGTCGGTTTTTGCTAGCAGCGCCCCCGGACCCGCAGCACGCACTAACCCCACCGCCTTATCGAATGAGGTATAAACTACGGAACACAACTCGTGATCAATCCCGTCATTTACCGACGAACCTTTGGGATACGATAAATGTTGAATCAAACGAAACTTTCCGGGCTCGCGTTTAGGGACAATACCCAAAGGGGACACAACTAAATCTTTCACCGGCGACTCCACAAATGGCCCCGACATGCGCCCCAACGAAACTTCTTTTAACAACTTTTCCGACACAACTTCCGCATGCAAGTAAGCCGCTTTTAAATTTCTCCGCGTAACCGGAACCTCATAAGGAGGCGGAGGAATAACAAAACCAACACTAAACCCTTCATAAAGCAACTTAGCTGCCGCCCTATCCGGATACTCATTTAGATAAGGGGCCATCCTTTCCACCCTCACCGGCGACACCCCCTTGACCAGCCCCGTGCTGGTTCCCGGACCTCTTTTTCCGCAGACATTTTGCCGCCCCGTGTGATGCACCATTACACTCGGAGCACACGTGCTTGAACTTGCACGTGGCCCCAAACTTGCACTGGCCTTCATTGAATTGCCAGCAAAACCCCGCCTTTCCCCCGCCGCTTGGTCCACTCTGACTAGACTGGCCTCCCTGGCCACCGCTCCCGGGAAAGGGCTGCCTAACCGGAGCCGTAACCCGTAACCAGAGAGCAATATCCTTCTGGTCCCACCGAATCGCCGGCCGAACCGCCTTCCGCTGACGGAACTGCTCATCATATCGCAGCCACGCCTGACCCCCATACGCCCTATGAGCCTCCCCAATAGCATCAAAATAACAAAATAACGCCGAACAATTTTCCGGCGCCTTTTCCCCTATCACACTAGCCAATATGGCGAACGCCTGCGACCAATTAACGAACGTCTGCGGGATAAGCCTATACCGCCGCCGTTCCTCCTCGTCCTTTTTACTCTCATCCCGCTTGCTCTTATCCAAATTGAATTTAGCCAGCGGCAAGAGAGAAAAAATTTCAACGTATTCATCTTTCCAGATCCGATCACGCACCTCCTGCTTTAAATGCGCCCCCAACGGACCCTCAAAACAAACATACACCTCCCCCCGAGCACGATCGTCCATGCGCACTCGATCGCCGTCCTTCTGTGCCTCAGTCTGCACCGACACCGCGACCGCCTCTCTAACCGCCACCACAGGACGCGCCTGCAACGATCCCACGTCCCTGGGGCCTTCCCACACTACCGCAGGGGACACTTCCGTTACTACCGGCGCCGCGGCCCTATCAAGGCGCCCCACCAGCTCCCGTAAGCAACCCACTAAATCTGCCAAACCCGCTCCGTCGCGTCCGCCCGCGCCACTACCGGCCCCCGATGCTATGCTAGCAGCCCCCCCGCCGACACCCGACATAAAAATCGCTGGATAAGACAATAATGGAGTTATACACTCACCGGGCTGCACAGGCGCTGTGTTCCCGTCAGCCGGACCATCCTGACCTCGACGATAGACGTCCAGTTCACCTTCCTCCAGTTCTTCTCTCGCCGACGACTGTCCCTCCCAACGACATCTTCGGAAAGGGGATGAGGACGCGCTGACCGATGGGCCGGCAACCTGCCGCCCGACCGCCGGGACCCAGACTTCCGACCGGACCTGTTGCCTCGACGTCGCTGCAGATCTAGTCGTCCGTCTAGACGATCCTGACGAAGCCTGCCCCCTGGCCGGAACATCACCATGCGGGGCGGCCGTACCTTGCTCTCGACATCTTCCATCTGATGGGGGAGGGGTGACAGGGAGCCCGGCCTGCGACTCCCTGCTTACCGCCGGACCCCGTCGCGGCCTGGGATTCCTGCCAGGACGCAGGGCCTGGGAAGGGGCGGTCCTCCCAGCTGCCTGGCCTGCAGCGTCCGGGATCGGGCTCCCTCTGCGACGCCGTGTCCGCGGGACTACCTCCGGACTAAGGCGCTCTGGAGGTCGGGACCGCCGAGAGGGACGGGTCGACACAGCCTGCATCGCCGTCACCCCTGCCACCGCTCTCTGCCTGCCCAGCGCAGGAGCGGTTGTTGCCGACTCCCCCCCCGCCGCCATAGCCATGCTCGTAGGGGGGCCGGGGGAGGGGAGCCTGTCCCTTACAACAGACCCCGAACGCCGTGCCCGACGTGGCGAAACGGCGTCCGGGATCCGCGTTAATGCAGCCACGGTCTCCTCCAGCCATCCGGGACCGTGGTGCACAGCAGCGGCGCGCAGCCGCTCTAAAATCAAGGCCTCTGCCATTACTAAAAAACCGGGCAACGGGGAGCTTTGCTTACTGTGTGTTACTCCTCCCGCTGCTTCCGGCTCAATGCCGAGAAACAGCGGGAAGCGCAGTAACGGCCCCCCGCCCCCCTTAACTCCTCCCCGTCCCTCCTTCAGCTCCTTCAACTTTCCCTGACCTCGTAACATTAACCCTTTCCCTACCAGGACGGTCATGTCGGCTTCCCTTAAGCCTGCAGCTGCGTCCAGCCTCTTCTTTAGCGCCGAGCGTGGCTGATCCCCAGACATAAAGGTCAACTCATGACAATGACGGGGGGCTGATCACAAACAGGGAATGTTAGAGCGGAAACTCATTATGCAGGGTCTTATCTGACTAAGGGAAAACCTAAAAAGTTATTACATGTGTACTGACATGACTTATTCACATGATGCGGGTACAGATGTAGCAGAGCTGAGTATGTAATTTAACATAAGTTACTGGGATATAACTGTGGTTTTACATGAGACTGTAGGTAAACTTACAGCATAATCTTAAAGGGTCACTGTCATTTCATGATATCGGTGTCAGCCTCCCGAAGTGATGGCGGGAGACGTGGCCACCAAGATGGCCAGTAGAGTTATTGAGGCAACGATACCATGGTCATAGTTTCTCCGTATGAAGCCCAAATACTTAGAATAGAAGCTGTACAGGAGAAACTTAGGGTGTTGTGGGGTGGTCTCAGCAACCGAAACTGCCCAATGTGCCGGCCGCATCGTCCGCCATCACTAGACGCAGAACACGAGACTAAATCTTATTGGGGTCAAATATAGCTTTCCACGCCTTTCTCTGTGGCCCCAAGCAGAAAAGGCCATCACGTGTTGCGGAGACATGCGAGAAGATAGGTGAGGTCGAAGAGTTGAGACCGCCGCCCCCCCCCCCCCATTGCTGAACTGAAGGAAATTATTGAATTTGTCTTCACCTGCTATTTGAGACATTGTATAAGATCTATAGAGGTGTATAGGATATAATGTTTCTATGTGATGACATCGCTACAAAGGTCAACATCTTGCTCCAGTCTTAAAGACACACTAAAGTAAAAAAAAAAAACAGGACAGAAATATTCGGGACAAACATTAATCATGGTGTCCCACTCTTCCTTAATGTTTCTCTGCTTCAAAGGGTTAAAATAGTCTGCTATATTTTCCTGGAGTCATTCATTGTATCTCTCTCTCCTTTAATCCCGCCTCCTGAGCTTAGACCATGTGAGCAAAACTAAGCCCCACCCCTGCTCAACACACTGGCCAAGACAGGGAAAACGGAGGCAGGACTACAAGACCCTTTTCTGCAGCAGGTTTAAGAAGCCCCTGCACACTGCTCAGCAGGAACGTGTCTGTTTTTGTATTGTTATTTTAACTCTATCAGTTCTAGCTGTACTATCCCTTTAAATGACGAAATTATCGCTATATTGTGACATACGTTATGTCAAAATTGTATTTCAGGACTTATTATTGCAGCCCTCATATCAAAATAAATAGTGCACCCTTCTAGGGGTTACCTATATTCATTTTATAAATTGCTTTATTGGGTAGGTGGGAGCTCAAAATCTTTCCTGCGGTCCATGCAAGTCCCAGGCAGAGAGGAGTCCCTTCCTACTGGCCATATGCAACTTTGTAGCCAGTGACATGATAAGGATGTCGCTTATTTGTGATTGGTTAAAAATGATCACATGAGCAGTAGAGTGAGACTCCGCTCTGCCAAGGTCACAGCTAAGCAGAAATGCCATTGGCAGCAGCAAGTGTCACTTAGGGTTCGTGGACCCACTGGGCCGTACCGCCTTGGCGGTATGGGAGCTGGCCAACAGGGCGCAGGTTAGAGTCTATAGTTTATATAGGTACCTGTGGCAGCTCGAATAGTAGCAAGGCAGCAGGTAGACGTCAGGCGTGGAGAAGCAGGACAGGCGTGGTATACAGCACAGCACAGCACGGCTACAGCTAAGCATGGCACTAGATCAGGCTACAGCAACAGGGAACACTGGGAGCAGGAAACACTAGGGGACCATTTGCAAGACAAACTAGGAATACACAACAACGCTCAGGTGTGGGAGGATGGGCTGGGACCTTCTTATAGCCCAGAGTGCTCTGGAGCAATTAGCTCAAATCACCAACATGCGTGCGCTCTGGCTTCTCAAGTCTGGACTGAGCTCGTGAGCGCACCCTGGTGGTCACTGTGGAGCAGGACGGCCATATGTGCAGACATCTCTGGAGAGAAGGGCATCGACTGGATGGAAGGAGTTCATGTTCAGCAACCACGGACGTTACAGCGAGGTTTTTATCTTCCCTATACAGTCGTTGTGAAATTAGAGGTGCCATCCCCAGAATTGGACAATTGTTCTGAGGCCAGGCAACCCCAAACCAGCTAGAAACCCCACTGGGGAACCCTAACACATTCTCCATAAGACATGTCACTAGACCACATGCCGTCCATTGTGATAAAGCCTCTGTGGGCTATGATTGGCCACTGTGGCCAGTTAACATATCAGTATGGACAACTTGTCAACAGTGACTCATAAATCATGGATGGACCAATCTTTTTATGGACATATGCCCCACTCTTGTATTGGATACAACCCCAAAATACCCTTCAGCCTAATGCCCGAGTACCCTGGGACCCATTTATCAGACCACAACATGAGTTCAAATCGAATGACATTGCAGCATCTATTTTAAAATTAATACGGAGCGAGGTTCCAATCGAACCGACACTATTTATTTTTGGCATTTCCGTTCTTCTGAAAGACTGTGGTCGTAGCAAACGAATTCGAAAAATTTGGTTTCTGGCAAGATTGGTTATCATTTATAAATGGATCTCAAAAGATTTCCCACGGGAAGTAGAATTGCCCCATAAGGTGAAATTATAAAAAAATTATATTATAAAAAAACATGTAATACGCAGAACGAATGGCCACCACGAAATGCTACATGTCTGGCCAGACAAGGCAAAATCAGCTGGCCACATTCTGAAAGGGGTTGTCTATGATGAGACAGTCCTTTAAGTTCTATTATGTCCCTGCAGAATCTCATTGCCTGTCTTGTACCTTCCAGTAGATGCTCCTGTACAGGTACGAGGGACAATCCGTTACTTTTACACCGATATATCCATCTTTAATGCATTTTTGCTTGGTTAGCTCCCCCGTTCTCATATACAATGAGTACAAGCGTCTCGCTGTAATAATTGTGCTGGATTATCCGTGTAGCGTGCTCCTTCACAATGACAAACCCCAGTCCTATTCTCCTCTCCGCTAATGGACCCATGATGTTACATTGAGCAGTGACACATCACACAATAATTCCCATCTCAGGTAATGGGGTAAAACATTCGGCGGCATCCGTCTTCCCCATCGCGCAGGTTCCTCTCGCACCTGATGGAAAACTATCAATTTACTAGTGCGGGTAATGGGACATAAAAATTCATTTGAGCGATGGAAAAAAAATAGATTGATCTCCTTTTAAATGAAATGACACAGATCAATGGTCCCACCGTCCTTAACTCAATGAGGCCGCACAAAACACTTACATAACTTTACCTAAGGTTGAAAATCAAATATTCCCAGAGGAGTTCAGAGCTATTTCCGGCAGAGGACCCCAATTAAATTACAGGTGGCCCCATTAATGAAAGCTTCATTTATTACATAAATTACATTAACGGTCCCCTGCACAAGACCAGCGATGAAGAACTTGGAAATGTGTAGAATGGAAATACATGGAGACACATACAGTAGGTTCGCATAGGAGCTGTGTACACAAAACGGTGGGGAATTTTTATTAGGACTCTTCGCAAAGCAGCTTAGTTTTTTTTTATTTAATAGATGCATTGGAACAGTAGATGCAGTGGCATAACTACCGCTATAGCAGCCGTAGCGGCTGCTACGGGGCCCGCAGCATGAGGGGGCCCGTGCCACCCGCCGTCCTATGTCTATTATCAGACTCATTGTGGGACTTTTAACTGTTTCCAGACCTCATGAACGACAGAGCGTTGCCGCATCAGGATGAGCATGCCCGTCCTGCAAGTGTGCCCGTGCGATCAGGAGCGGGGTACCGGCTGCAATACACAGGAACCTCTGACCTCCACCATTAACCCTGTGAATGCCATGATCAATGCAGAATCCCTGTGATGCGATCAACGTCCATACCTTGTAGACAGCCCAGCGGTCATTGACGGACCCCAGGGCTGTCTGACCATATTTCCTATTGTTAGGGCATAGTTAGATATGTATTATCAGTACACAGACTCAAGTACTGCCATTTAGATATGTAAGCCAGTATATTATACTTAGGAAAAAAACGAAATTGAAAATCCCCAAAAGGATAAAAATTAAATAAAATAAATGAAAAAAAAAAATCTGTAAAGAAAAAAACCAAAACAAATATTTTTTCAGGAAATAAACCTTATTAAATATAATTCCTATAAAAAATATACAAATACTTGGTATCGTCACGACCATATAAAACACAAGTAGAGATGAGCGAATCGCTCATAATGGTGTCGGACATTTTTCAGATCCAAAGAAGATAAGAAGACAAAGAAGGTTCACATGACCTCGGGAGACGGCCTGGCAGGCATCCGCATAATGCTTTGCAGTCAGCCCTCCCTCTGGCACAGCCAATCGTGAGGGGTATAGGTGTGAGTCACTGATGACATCAGTGATGACATCACTGATGAGTCATAGCCACTATCAACAGCCCAATTCGGAAATGCTGTATACGTTAGGGCATGACCACACATGGCGGAATTCCTCCGCAACTGTCCGCATCAATGCCGCACCTAATCCGGGTTGCGGATTACGGCTGCGGATCTGCACAAAATGTGCAGAAAATTGATGCGGACTAGCTGCTGCGGACTGCGGGAAAAGTGCTTCCCTTCTCCCTATCAGTGCAGGATAGAGAGAAGGGACAGCACTTTCCCTAGTGATAGTAAAAGAAATTCATACTTACCGCCCGTTGTCTTTATGACGCGTCCCTCCTTCGGCATCCAGCCCGACCTCCCTGGATGACGCGCCAGTCCATGTGACCGCTGCAGCCTGTGCTTGGCCTGTGATTGGCTGCAGCCGTCACTTACACTGAAACGTCATCCTGGGAGGCCGGACTGGAGACAGAAGCAGGGAGTTCTCGGTAAGTACGAACTTCATTTTTTTTTACAGATACATGTATATTGGGATCGGTAGTCACTGTCCCGGGTGCAGAAACAGTTACTGCCGATCGCTTAACTCTTTCAGCACCCTGGACAGTGACTATTTACTGACGTCTCCTAGCAACGCTCCCGTCATTACGGGAGCCCCATTGACTTCCTCAGTCTGGCTGTAGACCTAGAAATACATAGGTCCAGCCAGAATGAAGAAATGTCAAGTGAAAAAAGCAAGACGCATCCGCAGCACACATAACATGTGCATGACAGCTGCGGACTTCATTGCGGAATTTAGAATCTCCATTGAAGTCAATGGATAAATTCCGCCATGAGTCCGCAACCAGTCCGCCACAACTCCGCAACATCCATTGTATGCTGCGGACTTCATTGCGGAACTTTGAATCTCCATTGAAGTCAATGGAGAAATTCCGCCATGAGTCCGCCACTGCTCCGCAACAGACAGAGCATGCTGCGGACACCAAATTCCGCTCCGCAGCCTATGCTCCGCAGCGGAATTGTACGCATCGTGTAAACGAACACTGCTAAATTAAAGTGAAAGTCAATGGAGAAACGGCTCCGCTGCGGATTAACGCTGCGGAGTGTCCGCAGCGGAATTTAAGTGAAATTCCGCCATGTGTGAACCCGCCCTTAAACGGATACCGTTGCGGATAAATCCGCAGTATTTACGTAACGTGAACTGACCCTCGCAGTGGCATCTGTCTATAGACTATAATGGTATCCGTTTAACATATACATCAGGAACAGAGTCATGAGAGTACATTAAACTATATATGACCGATGCCATTTTCATCCATCGTAGACCACGTCTAATGTAAAGTTTGAACAGAGATAAGACTTATCTGCAGTTCTATGGGAAACCACAAATCCCGATTCCACTATGAGTTGCGCCAATTGACAAACTCACCTTTGCTATATCCATACATTCAGGTGCACTTCCATATTATATATTTTTTTTTCCTATTTGTGCAGCATGTCCTGGAAAATGCTTAGCTCTGTGCTGCAATGTGTGAACAGGAGTACAGTGACATTCACTCCCATATAATATCTGGGCGTTCTAGTAAAGTGGGGTGGCAGCCGGGGCGTTGTATAAATGCAATGTAAAATTGGGCTGAATCACCGGATATTGATTTATTGTCTATTCTCCTCAATATTGTTGCAATTAACAAACTTTTTATTCTATTTTCTATCTTTTATCACATTTCTTGGTCCAAACTTGGCGCTGAGTTAGCAGAGCTCAGTGTGTTATCTAATTCTTATCTGCAGGTATTTGAATTTAATACATTGGATCAAATACCTTGGACAAATGTTAGTATGAAGATAATTAAGTCAACACAAGCGAGCAGTAATGCATTCGTTACCTGTCCCGGGCTTAAATCTCGCAGGAATCAGATCTATAAGTAGCGGACACATTGAAGGTTAATTAAAGCAACATTGTATTTGTGAGGTTTAAGACACATTTCTTAACCGAGTTGTTTCTGTAAATGTTGACAGATTGCGTTCATGCCGAGATTACACCGCTCCCCGTATCCCATCAGCCCGGCTTAACTTACTCTTCCCCTCCGAATGTTTTGCTTATATCCATAGAGATGGAAAATTATTCTGCGGCACCGTGACTGACAATCTTCCAAAAACACAGAGAGCGACACAAAGTCATGGTGTACGGAGGGGCGGACGGGAAAGATGTAAAACAGTTACCGACGAGATTATCTGCGTTCTGCTACTTTATGGTCAAGATGTGGAACAAATTCAGAGGAATAGGAGAAGAGAAATATAATGCGGCTTCTATAGAGACCGGGATACATATTGTGTAATATTGTGTATTATTGTGTAATATTGTGTAATATTGTGTAATATTGTGTATTATTGGCTGCAAATGCAGAAACCCATGCAAAGTAAATTAAAAGAGGGGTCCCTTTTGGCAAGAGCAGAAAGTGGCTTAAGGGGCATCTCTTGCTCTGGAGGACCTTGTACACCCATTTATTTCAATGGGCACTGTGTAATGCTTTTTTTTCCCTGTGGTGGCGCTGCAGGGGATTTGAACACTTGCTTTTGGATTGCCCCGGAGATTACAGATCACTGAGGATCCCAAATGCAGGATGACCCTTGATCACCTTATTTTCCTGGCACCCTTCTAACCAAAAAGGGGACATCCAATGTGAACAACTCCTTTAGCATACAATATTTGAATCCCACATTTTCAGTACCGAGCTTAGTGCCAGGAGGTTGCCAACAAGCCGCTTTTCAATAGTCAGGATATTTGGATACAGAGATGGGGCAGCAAATGGAAACCTCTACCCCAGGTGAAGGAAAGCCTCGCTCTGCATGTAGCGGTCCTTCAATAAAGGCGGGCACAGGAGAAGGACGTCTTATGTTAGCAAGGGCATGATGTAAGGAGGAAAATATAGACAAGTAGGAGACTAAGGGTTAAATGGTTGATGAAGCAGGTCCCCTTATCAGCACAGAGTATTTCAGGAGAGGAGTGTGCTGATCTTGTGAATGGTCACAGACTGAGGTACAAAGCAGAAAAAGCAGGTCCCTCAGGAGCACAGAGTATTACAGGCGTGTAGAGTACTGATCTCGTAGTAGGTCGCAGACTAAGAGTTACAAATTGGAAGGAGTTGGGTTCCAGAAGCACAGAGTATATCAGGAGAGGAGTCTGTTGATCTTGTGATTGTCAGTCTGTGATCAAAGTGGAAGAAGCAGGTCCTCCAGGAGCACAGAGTATTTCAGGAGATGAGCGTGCTGATCATGTGGGAGGTCACAGAGTTCCATAGTGGAAGGAGCAGGGACCTCAGCAGCACAGATTATTTCAGGAGAGGAGTGTGATGATCACGTGGGTGGTCACAGACTGGAACAAGCATGTCTTCCAGAAGCACAGAGTATTTCAGGAGAGGAGTGAGCTGATCATGTGGGAGGTCACAGACTAAGGCCAGATTCACACGAACGTGGGGAAACTTGAATGTGAAAAATGTGACGTTTTTTACATCTGGGGTGCGGATCCCCATAGACTTGAGCCTATGGAGGGATCCGTGAAAACATGCGTCCGTGTGACAGCCATCACATGGATATATTCAACGCTCGTGTGATTTAGGCTTTAGAGTTTCATACTGGAAGAAGTTGGGTCCCAACAGCACAGAGTATATCAGGAGAGGAGTGTGCTGATCATGTGGGTGGTCACAGGCTGGAACAAGCAGGTCTTCCAGAAGCACAGAGTATTTCAGGAGAAAAGTGAGCTGATCTTCTAGGGGGGCAGTGACCTGTACACTCTGAGCACAGGACGCATATGACAATTGTCAGGGAGTCACGGACAGTGTGGATAACGGTGGCATCCACTAAATCTGTCAATTTCATACAGATTATTTTATTTTTTTAAAGTGCCTTATAGAAGCGCTTATATACAGGAGACGGAGCATTGTACCCCCTCCCCCACTCGTGACGCGATTCAGTGGTGGAGAAGCAGGACGCTGACCCGTAGGATCCTGACTGCGTGTAGTCAGCCTGTTGTCAGGACAATAGATCTGTGAAAATGAAGAGATTGAATGCAGCTCCACGCTACGCGTTACGGGTAATGTGGCAGCCTCGTACACGGCGCGCCTCCGAGATCAGGTGAACGCCTTTTCTCCGCTCCTTCCACCCCGAGTCCTTAGCAAGTCTCTGAAATTCTCTCATCTGAATAGAAATACTCTGATCCCGACTTGTGACTCATTTACTCTTGAAACTTTTTCTTCCCCTTGTAAAACTTCCCTCCCAATTAGAGAAGACGGTGGTGGGCTGAGCAGATTAAAAAATAATTGGAGCCAAAAAGCCAAAGATCAACGTTAAAAGAGCAAAGAAATCTTTAGAGGTAATTGACTAAAATGTCTGCCCGGAGATTATAAATGTCAGGAATCTGCTTGGAACGTTTCGCTGCACAAAATATTAATATTCAATTCAATTAGGAAATAAAGAGGGACGGGTGGAGTCGTGTGGTTGTTCCATACAGGGGGATGTCCAGTCCTCTGTCAATAAAGTTTAATCAAAGTTCTGATAAACCTTGGATTACAATTCCTCATGTTTTTCAAGATCTCTACTTGCTGTTAGTGAATATTCCCCCTATTTCAATATATCAACTCCCTTTCCTCTATCTCAGGTAGCCAGATATCATCTAACCCTCAGGTAACATCTACTTTTCCTCACCCAAGTCATATACCCCCTTAGGCATCATCTCCCTCCTCCCCTCGAGTATCACCGCCCCCAAGGTATCACCTCCTTCCCTCCCCAAATATAATACCTCCCCCGAGGTGTCATCTCATTCCACCTCTGCCTTCGGCTCATTCACATACAGAGTTTTTCCTGATCTCCGTTACATGACCCTTGGCTCGTCTGACCACGCTCACGCTTACTGCCCCGTACTGCCTGCCGCATCCTGCCTGACCTCTGTAACTGACCACTGCCATGTTTGACTACACCCCGAGACCCTCGTCTCTCTGATTTACCCTTCCCGGTACGTTTCTAGTAACTTTACCTATTGTTGTATTTTTTATAGCAGCTGTACCGCCAATTATTCCCATCGGGTCTGGCTCCACTTATGCTTCTCTGAGTTCTGGGGCCAGCAGAGAACCTCAACCCTAAACATAGTCATAGAAAACGGGGGGTGCTATAGGTGAATTGTGCCGTCTGGATTAATGTTTACCCTGTGTGTCGCAGGAACCAGATCATTACACCCTGATTATTATATTAGCCCATGTCTACAGTACGACCCTCTGGTACTGTGGTGGGCCAGTTCAACCATGGATAAGAGGCAGTGTCGGACTAAAGTCTCTGGGGGCTACCAGAAGAATTGATTCTGAGCGCTCACCCTCCATCTATACAGAACATATGAACTTCTAATCGCTTCATAAACTTTTCTGTTCTCATCACACACACAGGACACATTATCAATAAGGAACATTAGAGAGTCAACCCCAGCGGCTCCAAAGTCCGCTCCAAATAGGGTTGTTTTTTGCTGGACTTCTGGGGCCCATTATTGTGTGAGAGTCTCGGCCCACCAGAGGAGATCATTTTGAGGGCTTCCCTCCATCTATACTCAACATGTGCACTTTTAATTGCACCGTAATCTTTGTTATTATCAGTGTGCACACAGAACGTATCATCCGTAAGGTCTTATAGGTCATTTGTTCATTATCCCATAAGAAGTCGACCATAGGGGCAAGCGATTGGCTGGCTGCAAAGTTATCTCCAAATGGGGTTGTTTCCTGCTGGACCTTTTGGCCCAATTTTTGTGTCAGTCTGGGCCCTCCGCAGGATCCTGTGTAACATTGCGTTCAATTCATAGCCAGTATGCAATAAGCTCCCCCTAGTGGTGGCAGCAAGCATAATTTTATCATTCAACTTTATGGGGGTAATTTATAAAGACGCTAGCATTTTATACGCCAGTCTTAAAATAAAGAAAGTTGGAGTAAAACGCTACTAATTTATTAAGAAACGTATGACTCTCTCTGGCCGTCCATGCGCCAAAAAGTTACAACTCTACGCCAGCCAGTTTCTGTTGTAAATTCTGGCTAATTTGACAAACTGCAGATGACTTTTGCTATGCTCCACCCACTTCAAGAAAAAATGGCGTAAGCGGCACAAAAGTCGCAAATCTCGACTTTTGTGCCATAAAACTGACGTCGAAAAGATCTTTAATTCCCCCCTATGTCTATGCCACTCTTTGGGGCCCAATTTTACTATTGACCCCTTACTGTGTCAGAGCATGAGCCTGGTTGGTACTGTGGGTTAGCAAGACGTAGAAAGCAGATGGAAGGGACTGTAATCGTAGGACTTTTCTGACCCTTAGCTACACCGTCTGGATATGCGTGCGACTATGGTAACAGAATTAGAGCAGTAAATAGATAGAGTAAAATAACCACGCCTGTAAGAACTAGTAAGTGATGGCAGACCGCATTATGGCGACAGCAGAAAAAAAAAAATGTGACTGCAGGACTAGACTACACAGGGTTTGTTTGTAGTCTGTAACCATGGAGACACATAGTTGTTTACATTTATCCTATACCATATAACAAAGGATGCTTGTGCGTTTTCAGCCATCTCTCCTTTGGAAACAGGAGTTGGATTCCCATTATGAGTCTAGATGGGGCCCCAGTAGTCAGACCCCCGCTAATCAAACATTTATGGCATATCCATACACTATAAATGCTAGGGATGAGATTTGGTGGGGAAACGTTAATATAAAACCCGCCGGTATATTACTCCACTAGAAATTGGGAAACATGGGAACTATAACAGTACAGCCACACTTAGCGGCTCCTGACCACCCGAGGTGCGGCCGTGATGCAGTCATAAAGCAAGTGAAGTCGTCATTCAGTTTTACCATCAAACCGTGTTGTTTTCCTATTAATGTTAAGGCAAGAATACGGTAACACTGCGGTTTATCTGCAAAAACCGTGCTGACATTAGTGGACATTTGAAATCTGTACCGTTTTGCGGTAAAAGGCGCGGTTTTCAGCCACACATCCGTTGACCAGGCGTTGCTATGTGGGGGTACCTTAGTTTTCCTGCCACATATCCCACTGAAGAACATTACATTCATCTTCTCCACAGACTGGCATGACTGATAACAGGGAATAATAGATTACATTAACCTGCAAAGCATAAGATAACATAGACTCACGTCCGTAGCATTAGGAGCAGTAGTAGGATTAAGGGCGGGTTCACACATGGCGGAATTTCACTTAAATTCCGCTGCGGACACTCCGCAGCGTTAATCCGCAGCGGAGCCGTTTCTCCATTGACTTTCACTTTAATTTAGCAGTGTTCGTTTACACGATGCGTACAATTCCGCTGCGGAGCATAGGCTGCGGAGCGGAATTTGGTGTCCGCAGCATGCTCTGTCTGTTGCGGAGCAGTGGCGGACTGGTTGCGGACTCATGGCGGAATTTCTCCATTGACTTCAATGGAGAGTCAAAATTCCGCAATGAAGTCCGCAGATCTTATGTGTGCTGCGGAGCGTATTGTTTTTACTACCATGACATTTCTTCATTCTGGCTGGACCTATGTATTTCTAGGTCTACAGCCAGACTGAGGAAGTCAATGGGGCTCCCGTAATGACGGGAGCGTTGCTAGGAGACGTCAGTAAATAGTCACTGTCCAGGGTGCTGAAAGAGTTAAGCGATCGGCAGTAACTGTTTCTGCACCCGGGACAGTGACTACCGATCTCAATATACATGTATCTGTAAAAAAACATATAAGTTCATACTTACCGAGAACTCCCTGCGTCTGTCTCCAGTCCGGCCTCCCAGGATGACGTTTCAGTGTAAGTGACGGCTGCAGCCAATCACAGGCCAAGCACAGGCTGCAGCGGTCACATGGACTGGAGCGTCATCCAGGGAGGTCGGGCCGGATGCCGAAAGAGGGACGCGTCACCAAGACAACGGGCGGTAAGTATGAATTTCTTTGACTTTCACTAGGGAAAGTGCTGTCCCTTCTCTCTATCCTGCACTGAATATTGAGAAGGGAAGCACTTTTCCTGCAGTCCGCAGCGGCCAGTCCGCATCAATTTTCTGCACATTTTGTGCAGATCCGCTGCAGAATCTGCAACGCAGATTCTGTGCGGCATTGATGCGGACAGTTGCGGAGGAATTCCGCCATGTGTGGTCATGCCCTAATGGAGGCGAGGACTCAACCTCTCCCCGTCCCAGCGCAACAGCCGGTTTCTAGATAGAGGTCTTGTAGGATTAAGTGGAAGTGACATTACGTGAGGAGGTTGTTCTGTTTAAGTTGTTGCCTGCCCGAAAAGTTAACGAGCCATAAATGACGTCTCCTAATGGAACAGTTGATGAATACGATCGGCTCCCTCGATGGCTGCGCCGTGGGCTCAGGGCTGAACTGTGGGCTCTCGTTATAGTGATTAATGTGATGTTAGGAGAGTAATGACTGTGGAAGGAAAATTACAACTGGATTATTATTATCTGTTATTATTATTTATATCATTATTATTATTATTATTATTATTATTATTATTATTATTATTACTATTATTATTATTTTCTGTTATTATATTATTATTATCTGTTATTATTATTTACATTATTATTATTATTTTCTGTTATTATTATATTATTATTATTATTTATATTATTATTATCTGTTGTTATTATTACTACTACTATCTATATTATTATTATTTATATAAATATTACTATTATTATTTAAATTATTATTATTTATATTATTATTATTTTCTGTTATTATTTATATTGCTATTATTAATTTCTGTTCATGTTATTATTATTTATAGTATTATTTATAGTATTATTATTACTATTATTATTATTTATATTATTGTTATTATTTTCTATTATTATTATTATTATTTATATTATTATTTTCTGTTATTATTATTATTATTATTATTATTATTTTCTGTTATTATTATTATTATTATTTATATTATTATTTTCTGTTATTATTATTATTATTATTTATATTATTATTTTCTGTTATTATTATTATTATTATTATTATTATTATTATTATTATTATTTATATTATTATTTTCTGTTATTATTATTATTATTATTTATATTATTATTTTCTGTTATTATTATTATTAATATTATTATTTATATTATTATTTTCTGTTATTATTATTATTATTATTATTATTTATATTATTATTTTCTGTTATTATTATTATTATTATTATTTATATTATTATTTTCTGTTATTATTATTATTATTATTTATATTATTATTATTTATATTATTATTTTCTGTTATTATTATTATTATTATTATTATTTATATTATTATTTTCTGTTATTATTATTATTATTATTTATATTATTATTTTCTGTTATTATTATTATTATTATTATTATTTATATTATTATTTTCTGTTATTATTATTATTATTATTATTATTATTATTTTCTGTTGTTCACTACCAGTATATCCCGCAGCACCTTACAATGTAGCATGTATTTAAAGGGACACTTTAGGTCAAATAAAAGGACCATACTGACCATTTTATCCACTTATTACTTGATCCTATTCTATCCTATATCACAATCCAAAGGGTAAAAATAACAAAACAAATCTTCTATATGTATTCCAAAAGACATCCATTGGGTTTCCCCATTTCAGTGCTAGAGCATGTGAAACAATATTTTTTCAACAGTTTTTACCCAAAAAGCTGCGGTTTTACCCAAATTGCGACACAAAATGTGTACCCAAAAAGCTGTGGTTTTACCCAAATTGCGACACAAAATGTGGTTTCACCGCAACGTGTGAATAGACCCTAATAGGGGTATATAAGCTCAAAACATTCAATATCTATCCACTAAATAAATGTTATATCGGTAGGCACGACCACGGCAGGGAGGACTTTAAATAAAGCGGCGATAGAGCATGCGAGCTGCCACGTCATTCACAGTCTATTGCACTGATGGAAATAGCCGTGGACAGCTATTAGAAACAGAGCAAAATAAACAAAAAATAAATAAGGGATAAAGGGCCATAATGGTCTAGTTGGCAGAGAAAGCTCATCTTTTATAGGAAAGAAAATCATGTCCGCACTAAATTGTGCCGTTTTATATCTGCTCAGGAAGAGATGCAGTTGGATGGCGTGCGTGACGGGCTGAGGAAACGGCCCATTCAGCTAGAATTATTGCTCCTAATTTGTCCACAGTTATCTGGAAACCAAGAAGCTTGTGTCTCCCTGGCAGAAATATACCGAGTGTTTAGCACGAGACGAGTTTAATGGGGTTTTTATAACCTTCCATTTACTAAGTTTAGGAATTGTCTTCTATGAAGAAAGAGATAACGGGGAAATAACCATTTCTCAGCCTGGACGTATTAAAGTGGAGAATCATGGCGCTTTTGATCATTTATTGACGACCCGTTGAATCATCTTAGTCACTTTTTTTTTTTTTAAATCTTTTACAATAAAACATCATTAGGAAGAATCTTGATGCCATAATGATGCAACCAAAGGATGGGGCAAATACAACTACCTTGCATGTCAGGTGAAAACATGCATTTCTGTTTGTAGTTTTTGACACATACGATTTGATCTACAGCAATGCTCTGTGACCCAGAAGTATATTATATGGCCATAAGTATGTGGACACCTGACCATCATACATATCTATATGAGCTTGTTGGACATCCCGTTCCAAAACCCTGGGTGTAAAAATGGAGTTGGGCCTCTTTGCGACTATAACATCCTCCACTGATCTGGGAAGGATTTCCACAAGATATTCAGATGTCTGTGGGAATTTGTGCCCATTTGTGAGGTTAGGCACTAATGTTCGACGAGAGGGTATGACTTGCAATCAGTGTTCCAATTCATTCAATAGGTGTTGGATGGGGTTAAGGTCAGGACTCATAGGATTGTGTACAGCGATCATATAACCCATATAATAAAGCTCCAGATGCACAGTTCCATTGCTGATGCCACTTCCAGAGGCAGAGTGGATCTCATAAAATGATAGGTGACTATTACACACCACGCGATTCAGAACTCGATGACCTTACACTGTGAGTTTGCACAGTCTACTGCTTCATGACTGAGCTGTTACTACTCATAGATACTTCAAATTCACAATAATAGCACTTACAGGTGACTGGGAAGATCTAGTAGATAATACTAACACTTACAGGTGACCGGGCAGATCTAGCAGATAATAATAATAATACTTACAGGTGACTGGGACAGATTTAGCAGATAATAATAACACAGGTGACCGGGGGCAGATCTAGCAGATAACATTTACAGGTGGCCGGGCAGATCTAGCAGATAATAATAATATTTACAGGTCACTGGGACAGATTTAGCATATAATAATAACACAGGTGACCGGGGGCAGATCTAGCAGATAATAACATTTACAGGTGACCGGGCAGATCTAACAGATAATAATAACAATACTTACAGGTGACCTGGGCAGATTTAACAGATAATAATAATACTTACAGTTGACTTGGGAACATCTAACAGTTAATAATAACACTTACAGGTGACCGGGGGCAGATCTAGCAGATCATAATAACACACAGGTGACAGGGTAGATCTAACAGATAATAATAACAACACTTACAGGTGACCGGGGGCATATCTAGCAGATAACATTTATAGGTGACCGGGCAGATTTAACAGATAATAATAACACTTACACGTGACCGGGGGCAGATCTAGCAGATAATAACATTTACAGGTGACCGGGCAGATAACAGATGATAATAACACTTACAGGTAACTTGGGAAGATCTAACAGATAATAATAACAACACTTACAGGTGACCTGGGCAGATCTAACAGATAATAATAACACTTACAGATGACTGGGGCAGATCTAGCAGATAATAATAACACTTACAGATGACTGGGGCAGATCTAGCAGATAATAATAACACTTACAGTTGACTTGGGAACATCTAACAGTTAATAATAACACTTAGAGGTGACCGGGGACAGATCTAGCAGATCATAATAACAAAGGTGACAGGGCAGATCTAACAGATAATAATAACACTTACAGGTGACCGGGGGCAGATCTAGCAGATCATAATAACACTCACAGGTGACAGGGTAGATCTAACAGATAATAATAACAACACTTACAGGTGACCGGGGGCATATCTAGCAGATAACATTTATAGGTGACCGGGCAGATTTAACAGATAATAATAACACTTACACGTGACCGGGGGCAGATCTAGCAGATAATAACATTTACAGGTGACCGGGCAGATAACAGATGATAATAACACTTACAGGTAACTTGGGAAGATCTAACAGATAATAATAACACTTACAGGTGACCTGGGCAGATCTAACAGATAATAATAACACTTACAGGTGACCTGGGCAGATCTAGCAGATAATAATAACACTTACAGATGACTGGGGCAGATCTAGCAGATAATAATAACACTTACAGTTAACTTGGGAACATCTAACAGTTAATAATAACACTTAGAGGTGACCGGGGACAGATCTAGCAGATCATAATAACAAAGGTGACAGGGCAGATCTAACAGATAATAATAACACTTACACGTGACCGGGGGCAGATCTAGCAGATAATAACATTTACAGGTGACCGGGCAGATTATAACAGATGATAATAACACTTACAGGTGACTTGGGAAGATCTAACCGATAATAATAACACTTACAGCTGACCAAGGCAGATCTAGCATTTAATAATAACACTTAGAGGTGATCATGGCAGATCTAGCAGATAATAATAACGCAGGTGACCGGGGGCAGATCTAGCAGATACTAATAGCATTTACAGATGACCGGGCAGCTCTAGCAGATAATAATAACACTTACAGGTGACCGGAGCAGAGCTAGCACATAATAACACTTACAGGTGATCATGGCAGAGCTAGTAGATAATAATAACACTTACAGGTGCCCAGGGCAGATATAATAGATAATAATAACACTTACAAGTGCCACGATCAGATACTAATAGCATTTACAGATGTCCGGGGAAGATCTAGCAGATCACATAAGTTATAGACTGATTGGTGGCAAAGAAGGCATCCTATAGCAGTTGCATGAGTAAAATCACTGTGCTATTTACCATACTATAGTATGACCCATACTGTTAGCAATGTTTGTCTATGGAGATTGCATGGCTGTGTGCTCAATTTTATGCTCCTTTTTGTTATAAGTGTGGTCGATAAACTTGAACTCAATAATTAGGAGGGGTGTCCACATACTTTTGACCATATTGTGCACAGTTGACTGCAAGATTGGTACGAACCATTGTTTAGGGGCCTTTGATTGGCTATTTTTTGTGACTATTGTATAACTTGTATTGTAGGTACAAGTCAGAAAATGATGTGTAGCACAGATACAGTAGGATCAGTGACTCCAGTTTAGCTTGTCTGTGGTAGTCTGAAATACAGCTCTTGTCTCATCAGAGGCTCAGACTGCTACTCGGTATCTCTCTCACACTAGTTACTGCAGCTCTGCCTTTTAAGATTGGCTGCTGTACATAAGCACAAGCCCAACATAAAAATGTTTTTGTTTCAAATCTGTGTTTTGGTTTTAGGAAACAGATAAATATTTTTTTTAAATAGGAAAAATCTAAAATCAAAGGAAACATATATGAAAACTTGGTTTCCAATTTAAAGTGGTCTTGTTGACCCTAACATCCAATCAGAATTCATCTTCTATTTTCTAAACTACACTGAAAAAATAAAACATGGGCTCTTGTAGGCAGCTCTAACAGAGCCCACTGATCCCTATGTGTTGGGCAGGTGCTAGGGGGAGCAGAGGTAGCAGTTGCACCTGGCCCCTGGGGGCCGAAATGCGCTCTGCCTCATAAAAATTTCCTAATTTTATAAATGGAACATGGTAGGTGTGGGGGGGGTGGTCTTGTTACAGATTCTGCATTATGGCCCAGGAGCTTTAGGCTATATCTCTGTTGCTGGGCTCACACTCATATAAATACACATGCATATCTGAATTGCATAATGTAGAAATATGTAGAATATTTTTTTTTAAATATTTCATTTCTTTTAGTAAATAAAATGTAAACAGATATATATTTGATACTTTTTTTTTTTTAAGATTTATAAGAATCAGGCAATCAATCAGCCTGTGACATCCACCATCTGTGACGGGCGCGTGATATGCAGTGTATCTGCTCCGCATCACTTCCTGTAATGCCGTTCACTGGAAACAATGAGAAATGACATCTTAGTAGACGCGCGGGTCTTCTGCCAGGACTTGTAGACAAGCAACAGAACATGAGTGTCACGGTATTCCCGGAATGAGAGCTGTGTATTCAATATGAGTAACTACTATTCCCCGTCCCTCAGATGTAATTATGGATCAGGCAGTGAAGTTTGTTTTATGTCTATGGTTTACCTTCAGAATGTTTTTGAAAATGGGGCTATACTTTGGTTCTAATGCATGACCCTCCCTATCGGTGGTCAGTCGTCTTTGGTGCTTGTTGCCCTCATTTGAATCTATGTTGATGGCAGCATTGGGGTCTATTCACACTGCGTCTGCAGTATACGTTCGGCAAATGCGCCGGGGAATGTTAAGCCTATCCTTAAGGCCCCATTCACGCAACTGATGCCAAAAAAGTGTCCTTATGGCATCTATTGGGCCGGTATTTGTCTATAGACTTTTTCAATGATATTTAATGGTTTTGTTGACTAGGCTCTTCCTTACACAGAAATTCAGTAGAAAATGTATACCGCGCAGCAGCCTATGGGCTATGTATGCCCCTGTTTGTATGGACTGTGACATATGTTGAAACATTCCGTCGGAGGTATTCATTGGGAAATTTTCCCAATATAGTCTCTACCTGTGATTACTTGCAGGCCAATTCCTCGAATTTTGCAAATATATTAACAAAATGTTCTTGCGGTTCATACTATAAATCCCACTTTTTGCAATGGTGACATTGTTTTTGTAATAAAATTGGCATGGGTTTTCCGACCTTACATATTTATGTGTTTCACGACCTCAATTTTTTAGAGAGCAGGGGTGTTCTGACCAACATTCTTCAAAGCAAACTAGTCAGATGTTTCTGTAATTCCCAAAGACTTCACTGTGTGGCCCCAACACCATTCACCTGGATGGGGCCAAGACCCTCCTGCTCTCCCGATGAGAGTCTCAGAAATGGGGCACCCACCTATCAGACATTTATGGCAATTCAAATGTAATTCATCCAAACTGAGGATCAGTGTCAGAACGAGGTAACTTTGATCCACCAGAAGAAATAATTCTGAGGTTCACCCACTGTCTTTTGAGTACATCCATGGCCACCTTAAATGGCACACACAGGCCGTGTCTTCAAAAAGGACTAATAGTTTATTTGTGAATTATTCCATAAAAAGGATCTTCTCCAAACCTTGCATCAGAGAAGATTGTCTTCTGCCGGACCTCATGGACATCATAGACCTCAAGATTGTCTTCTGCCGGACCTCATGGACATCATAGACCTCAAGATTGTCTTCTGCCGAACCTCATGGACCTCAAGATTGTCTTCTGCCAGACCTCATGAACATCATGAACCTCAAGATTGTCTTCTGCCAGACCTCATGGACATCATAGACCTCAAGATTGTCTTCTGCCAGACCTCATGGACCTCAAGATTGTCTTCTGCCAGACCTCATGGATATCATGGACCTCAAGATTGTCTTCTGCCAGACCTCATGGACATCATGGACCTCAAGATTGTCTTCTGCCGGACCTCATGGACCTCAAGATTGTCTTCTGCTTGACATTTTCAGGATTTATTTCTCCTCCATGGATCACTTCAACCTTCAACCCTGCAGAGGAGTAGGTTAAAAATTAACAAAGGGGAATTGCCCCAAGGGGACAAGTGCATCTCATTCCAGAAGGGTATGATTGCAATCAGTTAATAAATCCTGAGCTGAGGATGTGGTGGCATGAACGAGCCTCAGTAAAGCTGTGGTTATTAAATCTTAACTAAGGGCATTCCTTACTACATGTGCCCCCCCCCCCCTGATTTCCAGCTGACTAACACATTTTATTACCCAGCAAAGTCATTTACCCCCCCCCCATATGTTATACTTCAGTGTTTCATAACAGCAAAACCGAAATGTAACATTAAAGCCTACGAAGCTTTCACGCAGCCAGTCCAGGACTTCTATCTATAATAATGTGAGGAAATTTCCATGCTGATTGAGTTTGGTAATAATAAAGTTACTGAATTTATGTTCAGACTTGACGCCAACTAATACAGACTGAGGTGTTCACATGACTTGTTCATTGATTCTCGTTATTCTCCTTACAACTGGATTTATGGAGGATTCATTGAACAACCAGTTTTATTTCTGTGCTAAATAAAAATAATCTTATAGGAGCAGTATTATAGTAGTTATATTCTTGTATATAGGGGGCAGTATTATAGTAGTTATATTCTTGTATATAGGGGCAGTATTATAGTAGTTATATTCTTGTATATAGGGGGCAGTATTATAGTAGTTATATTCTTGTATATAGGAGCAGTATTATAGTAGTTATATTCTTGTATATAGGAGCAGTATTATAGTAGTTATATTATTGTATATAGGGGGGCAGTATTATAGTAGTTATATTCTTGTATATAGGGGCAGTATTATAGTAGTTATATTCTTGTATATAGGGGACAGTATTATAGTAGTTATATTCTTGAATATAGGGGGCAGTATTATAGTAGTTATATTCTTGTATATAGGGGGCAGTATTATAGTAGTTATATTATTGTATATAGGGGCAGTATTATAGTAGTTATATTCTTGTATATAGGGGGCAGTATTATAGTAGTTATATTCTTGTATATAGGGGCAGTATTATAGTAGTTATATTCTTGTATATAGGGGGCAGTATTATAGTAGTTATATTCTTGTATATAGGGGCAGTATTATAGTAGTTATATTATTGTATATAGGGGGGCAGTATTATAGTAGTTATATTCTTGTATATAGGAGCAGTATTATAGTAGTTATATTCTTGTATATAGGCGGCAGTATTATAGTAGTTATATTCTTGAATATAGGGGGCAGTATTATAGTAGTTATATTCTTGTATATAGGGGGCAGTATTATAGTAGTTATATTATTGTATATAGGGGCAGTATTATAGTAGTTATATTCTTGTATATAGGGGGCAGTATTATAGTAGTTATATTCTTGAATATAGGGGGCAGTATTATAGTAGTTATATTCTTGTATATAGGGGCAGTATTATAGTAGTTATATTATTGTATATAGGGGAAGTATTATAGTAGTTATATTCTTGTATATAGGAGCAGTATTATAGTAGTTATATTCTTGTATATAGGGGGCAGTATTATAGTAGTTATATTCTTGTATATAGTGGCTATATTATAGTAGTTATATTCTTGTATATAGGAGCAGTATTATAGTAGTTATATTCTTGTATATAGGGGCAGTATTATAGTAGTTATATTCTTGTATATAGGGAGCAGTATTATAGTAGTTATATTCTTGTATATAGGAGCAGTATTATAGTAGTTATATTCTTGTATATAGGGGCAGTATTATAGTAGTTATATTCTTGTATATAGGAGCAGTATTATAGTAGTTATATTCTTGTATATAGGAGCAGTATTATAGTAGTTATAGTATGACCCAGTTATTGTAGTTATTGTAGTTATTGACCCAGTTATTGTAGTTATTGTAGTTATTGTATATAGGGGTAGTATTATAGTAGTTATATTCTTGTATATAGTGGGCAGTATTATAGTAATTATATTCTTGTATATAAGGAGCAGTATTATAGCAGTTATATTCTTGTATATAGGGAGCAGTATTATAGTAGTTCTATTCTTGTATATAGGGGGCAGTATTATAGTAGTTCTATTCTTGTATATAGGGGGTAGTATTATAGTACTTATATTATTGTATATAGGAGCAGTATTATAGTAGTTATATTCTTGTATATTGGGGCAGTATTATAGTAGTTATATTCCTGTATATAGGGGGCAGTATTATAGTAGTTATATTCTTGTATATAGGGGCAGTATTATAGTAGTTATATTCTTGTATATAGGGGCAGTATTATAGTAGTTATATTCTTGTATATAGGAGCAGTATTATAGTAGTTATATTCTTGTATATAGGAGCAGTATTATAGTAGTTATAGTATGACCCAGTTATTGTAGTTATTGTAGGTATTGACCCAGTTATTGTAGTTATTGTAGTTATTGTATATAGGGGTAGTATTATAGTAGTTATATTCTTGTATATAGTGGGCAGTATTATAGTAATTATATTCTTGTATATAAGGAGCAGTATTATAGCAGTTATATTCTTGTATATAGGGAGCAGTATTATAGTAGTTCTATTCTTGTATATAGGGGGCAGTATTATAGTAGTTCTATTCTTGTATATAGGGGGTAGTATTATAGTACTTATATTATTGTATATAGGAGCAGTATTATAGTAGTTATATTCTTGTATATTGGGGCAGTATTATAGTAGTTATATTCCTGTATATAGGGGGCAGTATTATAGTAGTTATATTCTTGTATATAGGGGGCAGTATTATAGTAGTTATATTCTTGTATATAGTGGCTATATTATAGTAGTTATATTCTTGTATATAGGAGCAGTATTATAGTAGTTATATTCTTGTATATAGGGGCAGTATTATAGTAGTTATATTCTTGTATATAGGGAGCAGTATTATAGTAGTTATATTCTTGTATATAGGAGCAGTATTATAGTAGTTATATTCTTGTATATAGGGGCAGTATTATAGTAGTTATATTCTTGTATATAGGAGCAGTATTATAGTAGTTATATTCTTGTATATAGGAGCAGTATTATAGTAGTTATAGTATGACCCAGTTATTGTAGTTATTGTAGTTATTGACCCAGTTATTGTAGTTATTGTAGTTATTGTATATAGGGGTAGTATTATAGTAGTTATATTCTTGTATATAGTGGGCAGTATTATAGTAATTATATTCTTGTATATAAGGAGCAGTATTATAGCAGTTATATTCTTGTATATAGGGAGCAGTATTATAGTAGTTCTATTCTTGTATATAGGGGGCAGTATTATAGTAGTTCTATTCTTGTATATAGGGGGTAGTATTATAGTACTTATATTATTGTATATAGGAGCAGTATTATAGTAGTTATATTCTTGTATATTGGGGCAGTATTATAGTAGTTATATTCCTGTATATAGGGGGCAGTATTATAGTAGTTATATTCTTGTATATAGGGGCAGTATTATAGTAGTTATATTCTTGTATATAGGGGCAGTATTATAGTAGTTATATTCTTGTATATAGGAGCAGTATTATAGTAGTTATATTCTTGTATATAGGAGCAGTATTATAGTAGTTATAGTATGACCCAGTTATTGTAGTTATTGTAGGTATTGACCCAGTTATTGTAGTTATTGTAGTTATTGTATATAGGGGTAGTATTATAGTAGTTATATTCTTGTATATAGTGGGCAGTATTATAGTAATTATATTCTTGTATATAAGGAGCAGTATTATAGCAGTTATATTCTTGTATATAGGGAGCAGTATTATAGTAGTTCTATTCTTGTATATAGGGGGCAGTATTATAGTAGTTCTATTCTTGTATATAGGGGGTAGTATTATAGTACTTATATTATTGTATATAGGAGCAGTATTATAGTAGTTATATTCTTGTATATTGGGGCAGTATTATAGTAGTTATATTCCTGTATATAGGGGGCAGTATTATAGTAGTTATATTCTTGTATATAGGGGCAGTATTATAGTAGTTATATTCTTGTATATATGGACAGTATTATAGTAGTTATATTCTTGTATATAGGAGCAGTATTATAGTAGTTATATTCTTGTATATTGAGGCAGTATTATAGTAGTTATATTCTTGTATATAGGAGCAGTATTATAGTAGTTATATTCTTGTATATAGGGGGCAGTATTATAGTAGTTATATTCTTGTATATAGGGGCAGTATTATAGTAGTTATATTCTTGTATATAGGAGCAGTATTATAGTAGTTATATTCTTGTATATAGGGGGCAGTATTATAGTAGTTATATTCTTGTATATAGAGGCAGTATTATAGTAGTTATATTTTTGTATATAGGGGGCAGTATTATAGTAGTTATATTCTTGTATATAGGGGCAGTATTATAGTAGTTATATTCTTGTATATAGGAGGCAGTATTATAGTAGTTATATTCTTGTATATAGGGGGCAGTATTATAGTAGTTATATTCTTGTATATAGGAGCAGTATTATAGTAGTTATATTCCTGTATATAGGGGCAGTATTATAGTAATTATATTCTTGTATATAGGAGCAGTATTATAGTAGTTATATTCTTGTATATAGGAGGAGTATTATAGTAGTTATATTCTCGTATATAGGAGGCAGTATTATAGTAGTTATATTCTTGTGTATAGAGGGCAGTATTATAGTAGTTATATTCTTGTATATAGGGGCAGTATTAAAGTAGTTATATTCTTGTATATAGGGGGCAGTATTATAGTAGTTATATTCTTGTATATAGGGAGCAGTATTATAGTAGTTATATTCTTGTATATAGGGGGCAGTATTATAGTAGTTATATTCTTGTATATAGGGGCAGTATTAAAGTAGTTATATTCTTGTATATAGGGGGCAGTATTATAGTAGTTATATTCTTGTATATAGGGGGCAGTATTATAGTAGTTATATTCTTGTATATAGGAGCAGTATTATAGTAGTTATATTCTTGTATATAGGGGGCAGTATTATAGTAGTTATATTCTTGTATATAGGAGCAGTATTATAGTAGTTATATTCTTGTACATAGGGGCAGTATTATAGTAGTTATATTCTTGTTCATAGGGGCAGTATTATAGTAGTTATATTCTTGTATATAGGAGAAGTAATATAGTAGTTATATTCTTGTATATAGGGGGCAGTATTATAGTAGTTATATTCTTGTTCATAGGGGCAGTATTATCATAGTTACATGGTTGTTCCATAAGGGAGAGTATTAAATGGATTATTCTTGTAGAAAACGTACTGTACGTCTCAGATCAAATGACAATTTGTTTTGGAAATAACAAATGTGCTGAGAACAGTTGTCACTTCCCTCCTCCACTCCTATTGGAAGCTAATTCACAGTTCATTACTCTATATAGAAGGTGTCAATTACAGGAGATCTTACACCCAGGGTAGAGAAAGTATAAAATCTGTGATCCATATGGGGCATTATGGGTGGGAAACTCAGAATGAAAATGGAAGTATTTAGGAAGAATTATGTTCTCTAACTGTATTTTATAACTTAAAGGGGTTGTCCAAGAATAAAATTAAAAGGAAATCAGACATAATATAGTGCATGACAATCTCTTTCTAATGAAGTTAGAACCCGCCGTGTAATTTACATATATCCAAAGATCTCCCCATTCATTGCTCTAAATGCTTTGCTAGATTTTATTAAGGCAGCTCAGGGGGCATGCACCTCCCCTTCTCTGTCGCAGCTTATATAGGCAGATCGTTCTTTTTCACTGCCTTTGCATTCTCTCTAGGAGAAGTTTCACAAATGCTCCCCATTACAAATATTTTTTAGAAAGAGAGCCCAGCCCTATATAACTGAAGTGGAAGAGTTAAGCTCTATATAACGGAAGAAGAGGGAGATCCAAGCTCTATATACCGGAAGAAGAGGGAGAACCCAGCCCTGTATAACTGAAGAAGAGGAAGAACCAAGCCCGATATACCTGAAGAAGAGGGAAAGCCAAGCCCTATATAACTAAAGAAAAGGGAGAGCCCAGCCCTGTATAACTGAAGAAGAGGGAGAGCCAAGCCCTAAATAACTAAAGAAGAGGGTGAGCCCAGCCCTGTATAACTGAACAAGAGGAAGAATCAAGCCCGATATAACTGAAGAAGAGGGAAAGCCAAGCCCTATATAACTAAAGAAAAGGGAGAGCCCAGCCCTGTATAACTGAAGAAGAGGGAGAGCCAAGCCCGATATACCTGAAGAAGAGGGAAAGCCAAGCCCTATATAACTAAAGAAAAGGGTGAGCCCAGCCCTGTATAACTGAAGAAGAGGGAGAGCCAAGCCCTAAATAACTAAAGAAGAGGGAGAGCCCAGCCCTATATAACTGAAGTGGAAGAGTTAAGCTCTATATAACGGAAGAAGAGGGAGATCCAAGCTCTATATACCGGAATATAACCGAAAAAAACAGCATGGATCTGGTCAGCCCAAGAAAAATACAATGCAGCCGTCAGCAAACATATAGCCAAGTATGAGCTAGATCCTGGGGCGTAGACCCACAAAGCATCCAAAACATATGAATATATAACCTAAAGAGAAAGATGCCAGTAAACAAGGAATGTACGAAAAATAGAAAAATACTTTATTCAAGATAACACATAGATATACAATGTTTAAAAAGAATCCACAAACCAACAGGTTAAAAAGGACATACAAGCCATGCAACTCACAAAATAAATATGCCATGTGAACAAAGAGTATATGTGAATGATGGCATAGCCTAGCACTGTATGCGTCTGCAAACTGTATATTGCCCGCAAAAATTGCACAAAGTTAATTATATATCTACCATATAAAATGGTGTACAGGTGGGTGACAAAATACATATGAAGGTACCAGCAGGAAATAGACAGTGCAGACAATTTGGAACAATGTTTAAGGTTAAGCATACCCATGATAGGTGCCAGAGTTGAGTTCACAGCAAGAAGTCCGCCCCAACGCGCGTTTCATCGGCCCCAGACGAAGGCCCCCAGACGAAGGCATTTGAGCCGAAACGCGCGTTGAGGCGGACTTCTTGCTGTGCACTCAACTCTGGCACCTATCATGGGTATGCTTAATCATTGCAACTTACCTTAAACATTGTTCCAAATTGTCTGCACTGTCTATTTCCTGCTGTTACCTTCATATGTATTTTGTCACCCACCTGTACACCATTTTATATGGTAGATATATACTTAACTTTGTGCAATTTTTGCGGGCAATATACAATTTGCAGACGCATACAGTGCTAGGCTATGCCATCATTCACATATACTCTTTGTTCACATGGCATATTTATTTTGTGAGTTGCATGGCTTGTATGTCCTTTTTAACCTGTTGGTTTGTGGATTCTTTTTAAACATTGTATATCTATGTGTTATCTTGAATAAAGTATTTTTCTATTTTTCGTACATTCCTTGTTTACTGGTATCTTTCTCTTTAGGTTATATATCTATATACCGGAAGAAGAGGGAGAACCCAGCCCTGTATAACTGAAGAAGAGGAAGAACCAAGCCCGATATATCTGAAGAAGAGGGAAAGCCAAGCACTATATAACTAAAGAGTTAGAGCCCAGCCCCGTATAACTGAAGAAGTGGGAGAGCCAAGCCCTAAATAACTAAAGAAGAGGGAGAGCCCAGCCCTGTATAACTGAACAAGAGGAAGAATCAAGCCCGACATAACTGAAGAAGAGGGAGATCCAAGCCCTATATAACTAAAGAGGTAGAGCCCAGCCCTGTATAACTGAAGAAGAGGGAGAGCCAAGCCCTAAATAACTAAAGAAGAGGGAGAGCCCAGCCCTGTATAACTGAACAAGAGGAAGAATCAAGCCTGATATAACTGAAGAAGAGGGAGATCCAAGCCCTATATAACTAAAGAGGTAGAGCCCAGCCCTGTATAACTGAAGGAGAGCCCAGCCCTATATAACTGAAGACGAGGGAAAGCTTAGTCCTATATAAGTGAAGAAAAGAGAGAGCCCAGCCCTGTATAACTGAACAAGAGGGAGAGCCCAACCCTATATAACTGAAGGAGAGCCCAGCCATGTATAACTCAAGAAGAAGGAGAGCCTGCAGCTTACACAAAGTGAGAGGATGATAGGGAGAGTTCAACGCTCTTTGTAAGCAGTGCGGTCTGCAGGCTCTCTCTTCATCTAAGTAAACTGCTGGCGCTCCTGTGTGTTTCTTAGTGTGCGAGTCTCCAGCCACACTACAAACTGTGCTTCTGAATAAAAGCTTCTTCTCTATTTCCTTACTGACAATCAGAGAAGATATTTTCTATTGGCTAATGGCATTTGTAGAGTGGAACTGCGCATGTGCTTCCTCCCTCATTCAGCTCAGTAAGAGGACGTGCACAATACTATACATATTGAACACAAGAGGGAGACATTATAATGAAGTGAAGGGAATATCTGGCAACTGGACCATTTTTGTAACATAGAGTTAATTACAAAACTAAATTAATGTTTAATGCTTAATTATATTGCAATAATATTTAATACTGGGACAAGCCCTTTATTGAGGATCGCTGATCTTAAGAATACACGAAACTTGGAGTTGCTCTTCAAAACTTTTCACTAAGCTCTAAAAAGTTACAAAAAGTTGAAATGTGGATGTATTTTGGAAGCAATGAATGAAATTGTACTATATGGTTTACTGTGGATCAACATTTAAAACCCATCATTTCCTCCATCTCATAACATGCGGAAAATACATTGTTTTTGTTCCCCGTCTTTGCTGAAGAAACATTGTGTGACAGTTTCGCTTCACACCACCTACTCTAAGTGTCAGTTTGATGTGCGGCATTGTCTTCAGACATCTTGATTTACGAGGCTTTTCTGGAGTATTTTACAGTAAACACAATGGGCTCCAAAAATGCCAGTCTTCCAGCCAATGAATGGACCCTCCGCAGAAGCTTACAGAATATAGAAGTACCCAGAAGACTTACTGCTGTTTGAGACCCAACAACAGCAGAAGGAATTGCTGAGGACAGTAACTGAATAGCAAATGATTGAACCATGGCTGGATATACGGGAACAGCTGCTTCTGCAGACACTGTGACTCCGAGGCAGATATCCAAGGCTTGGCATTGCACACGTTGCCTTATAATATGTAAAACAAATTGCCAAAATACATAGAAGAGATGTAGCAGTGTCCGTAGCATGAATCAGTGACGGGTCTCAGGGCAGTAGGATTTACATTTCAGCACTTAAATGCACCACTTGAGCGAGATCTTGGCCATGAACATGACAATGCTTTGAATTCCTGATATACATTTGCCTTAACGGGGTACTCGGGGGCATAAATATTAATGGTCTTCGGGACCCTCACTGTTCATTGTAGGCACATTGGCTAGTCCATACAGACGGCTGTGTCTTATACTAACAGTCATGCCTGTGAGGTATGTAGACCGACTAGGCCGCTCCGCCGTAGCGGAGGGGCAGCTGACCAAACAACAGTCAATAACAGTCTCTGGGGTAAGAGGACCTGGGAAAATGATCCGGCAGATACTCGGAGAAGCAGGCACGTGGTGTAGCAGACACTTGGCACAGATGATGCTCGGGGTTGTAGATGACACTGGACGTGGCAGAAGACACTGGATGTGGCAAAAGAAAACCACAACCCCAACACTATAATTCAGCTCAGGAAAAAACACAGTTACGGGATACAGGAAGCAGGATATGGGAATACTGGGAGCAGTATCCAACTAAGGGACCAGTTGCTTAGACTAACATGGGAATACAACAAGAACGCACAGGCAAGGAGAGGACGGGCAGAGCCCTTTATATAGTCCAGGATGTAAGGGGATAGGTTAGGGAACACTTTGTTTGCGCGCGCACCCTAGAGGAAGGAGAGTACAGTCGCGTGTGTTGGCATCTCCTGGGAGGGAGACGCCGACAAGCTTGCAGTGTCCTGCAGTCGTGGCTGCCAGTGAGTACAGCATGCCGGTGGTCAGCGACCACGGACACAACACTAAAGATAGTTCTTTTGAAGTAAACAAACAAAAACAGAGAAGAACTAGCCCTTATACCAAGGTTGGGGATCTCAAACACCACAGGATTCCAACCATGTTGGGTTGCACCAAAGAGATCACAAGCTCCGTAGCCTGAACCAACTGTGCCGCTACAGATCTCTGAGGGGCTACCCCCCACCATACAGTATAGTCGCCAACCGTGATTGCACTGGGGTGCACTAGATACTTTGTAGGCGATAGACAGCGTTTCTGAGGGTCCTAGTGGATGCTAAAAACCACAAAAAAGGCCATACTCACTAGGTAGGTGGGTGGGTAAAAACCCGTTCCCATCAGGACGCAGACGGGTCAAAGAATGCTGCAGAAGGAGTGTGCATTAAATAGTGATAGCCCCTCCCACTAGTCTTGAGGGGAGTGGCGGACTAAGTGCTCAAAGGTGTGCGATAAATGAGTGTCAGTGTAGTGCTAGGGTGTGAATGGATGGTAAAAAATAAATATGTATGTATGAAAGTGTCAGAACTGTGTAATAATGTAATAAAAATAAATAAATAAATAAATGTGATGAATAGGGGTCAGTGCTGTGAATAGTACATGGGGTGTCAGTACTATGTGTAATACGTGGAGGGATAATGTGCTGGTCGTCAGGCATGGCGTATCTTGCCGAATAACAGCCTATTTGTAACGCCGCTAGTGTTAGCTAAAGCGGGCTGCTCTGCATTCCAAACCAAACGCCAGCACATCATGCCCTCCCAGCATATAAGACCCGGCTGCGTCCTGAAAAAAAGTATAGTATACGTAGTAAGAAATATCCATGAAACATGGGGTATTAGTTGTTATTTTGGCCAATAACCAATATTTTGGTTTGGAATGCAGAGCAGCCCGCTTTAGCTAACACTAGCGGCGTTACAAATAGGCTGTTATTCGGCAAGATACGCCATGCCTGACGACCAGCACATTATCCCTCCACGTATTACACATAGTACTGACACCCCATGTACTATTCACAGCACTGACCCCTATTCATCACATTTATTTATTTATTTATTTTTATTACATTATTACACAGTTCTGACACTTTCATACATACATATTTATTTTTTACCATCCATTCACACCCTAGCACTACACTGACACTCATTTATCGCACACCTTTGAGCACTTAGTCCGCCACTCCCCTCAAGACTAGTGGGAGGGGCTATCACTATTTAATGCACACTCCTTCTGCAGCATTCTTTGACCCGTCTGCGTCCTGATGGGAACGGGTTTTTACCCACCCACCTACCTAGTGAGTATGGCCTTTTTTGTGGTTTTGATGATCTTTATGTCCCATTTTTTCTGCTAGTGGATGCTACGCACAACCTTTTAAAGTGGCAAAGGTGTTACAGGACTTTGCCAAATTGTGCAACCACAATACATTAGTAGTATGTAGCTTCAGTTGGCAATACAGTCCACATAGACTGGGTACATTTCTGATGATCCAATGGCAGGAGGCAATAAGTTAACAAATAGCAGGAAACAAAGGACTAATGCAGGAATAATAAACTTCATGCTGTCACTTGCTGGCGAGGAGAAGGAGGAGGATTTGTATAAACCACCAGCAAGCTCACTCAGAATTGCCGTCACAGTGGAGGTATAAAAGTTCCTTCGAGTCCCAGGTCAAAGGGAAAGCTCAATGGTGACTCGCTCTGGGCGGTCGGTGGCGCTACTGCCATCCGCACCCCTCCGAGCAAAGCCATGGAGAAGGGAAAGCAGACTACACACAGGGGACACAGAAGGTAAAGGGGGGAAACATGAATATCATCAATATGGGCATGAAATATCACCCCAAACACAACCCACCCATGAAACGATGCAAGATGGATAACGATCACCACAGCAGCCATTTTATTTTACACCAATACAAACATATTTATTAATTCTAACCGTCACATATCAACCAGTAATACAACCCCTAATAATATAACTATAACTCCGACTCATTCCACCAACCATACGACAAGACATTTATATCAGGGGAAGTCCTTAGAGCTACAAACAACCCAAAACCGTAGCCCCGGATCGGAGGCGCAAAATAATGTTTGCAGATGGCATATACTTGTTATCCACTGACCCTGCGGTACAACATCCCACAGAGCCGGAAACCAGCCAGACCGGAAAAAAATAAAATAAAAAAAATGAATCCTAATTCCACCAACTCAAAGAACTACGACCCACCAGCACTAGCTGCCGCGACTAACACGTCACACCCGCTAGCAAAAAACATTTTGTGCGATGCCAGGTGGGATATGGCCCCTGCTTCCCCTGTGCCACCTGAATACCCTCCCGCTCTCCATGCTGTAACCGCTGCGGTGTGCCCTCTTCTACGCTAAAATGCAGGATTGCTGTATGGCCTGTGCTGGATAAGCTTGGGGAGCAAGTTACACCTCCGCTTCTCAGGATCAGCAGTGATCTCACAAGGCAGACCCCGACTCATCGTGATGTTCTGACATAGCCTAACATTATAAAATGGTAATACCCCTTTAAGCTTCTTTACAAAAAGAGAGAAAACTGGAATATTAATACACGTCATTGTCTGGATTGTGCTGTTGTCTGACCTCCAGGATCTCCCGGATAACACACAATACAACGCTTTGCCAGATCCATGACAGGACTCACTTAATAATTACATCTGTGATCGCCAAGCGGAACTCGGTGCTAGTGGTCGCGCTCGGTAAACCCTATTAACTAGAAACATCACAGCGGAGAACGGTGAATCTCTATTTCCCATTGATTTGTAGTTCTTTAAACCGCGCGACTATAAAACGGCATTAAAAATACCACAAATATTGGGGCCTGATAAATAAGACTGTAATTGAAGGAAAATGCAACGACACGTAATTAAAAATAAATCAGGCCGCCTTAACACCCGGCTATGGATTATGCCATGCTCGGTCAATTCCTCTGGGGCTTAATTGCATTTATTTCTCCGCGTGGAGGCAGTTTGTCAAAGGAGCTAATATCCATTTAGATGAATTACAATATAGAGTCCTTATCGGTGACATATACGGCGCCGGCGTCGTATCACTTCCAGCTTATCGGAGCAACGACGACAACAGAAATGACTCTAAACTGAGCTCGGATTAGTTGTATTGCATGAATTAACCATTCACATCCAGCGGCGGGTCTGCATAATTGACACATCTCTCGGCAATTATGAGGCACATTAGACTGGATTTCCAGTTATCTGGTCAAGGTTCCTGGCAGGGCTGCCCCTCAAGGATGATTATATTTATTATAGTGAAATGCATTTCTTACCATATTTACAGCTGCAGGATATGCTCTATATTGAAGTGAATGGAAACTTTGATAGAGGGAGATTGTATTACTGGCTTTCAGGGTGTCTGTGGGCTGTCATGCGGACGATCGATGGTTCTGTGTAGTGGCAAACTGAATAGTAAGGGGTTTAAGCTTGCATGGGATAGACATGGACAAAAGACAATAAATAAAATGTCCAGGGCCACTATCGGCAGGATACAGTAGTTGGCACTGATGGCAGGAGTCTACTCCAAAAAGGAGCTTCTCCTTTTTAGCTAATCCCTACTTGTTAGAAGGGTCCATTGATAATAAGATGATCATAAAGTGACTCTGTGCTCAGAATCCCAGCGATCAGATGTGATCTCTGGGGAACTGGGCAGTAAGAGTTCAATTTCCCTGCAGCGCCACCACAGGAGAAATGAACCATTACACAGTAGCCCTACATATCAATGTGTTGTCTGCGTAATACAGGACAGGACAGGTCCTCCAGATAGAGAGACACTCTATGTAACCGCTCTACAATCTGACCAAGAGATGTGGATCCAGAACAGAGGACCCCCCCCCCCCCTGATAGTATCTCAGAGTTCCTTCATAGGGGGTAAGACAATGGGTTTTCTAAAGTGAGGAACCCCTTTAAGAGAAGAGAAAGTATAAGAAGAGACAATACTAAAATAAAAAGATTCTACTATCAAGGGATTTCTTTTAGAGAGAAGTGCCGGACTATTGAATGTCGGATTACAGGAATTTCACTGGACACACAAGTTCTCTGTCATATTTGGGGTGTTGAAAGAAGCTGCAGAAAAAAAAATCAATAAACGTCATCTGATTGGAAATTCACCTTCAATCAAATCATTTCAAAAATGTTATTACGAGAGAATGATCAATTGTGACGCTCGGTGATGGAGAAAATGAAATGTTCGTTACAGGTAAAGGTTGTTAGTGGCGCAGGGTTCTTGCGTTACGCCAGATCAGAGCCCACCGACCGCCCGCTGCCGGGATGAACTTGGTGATAAATGTTAAATCAGGAACCTACTTGAAATTGCAAAACTGTAATTTTCATTTCTGAACATCAGTTTATATCTTGATACAATCTACATACAATTCTGAGTAACTGTGCAAATACTATGCTTTACCTTTCTTGTGCTGATCCTGAGTTGTATACCACATTCACATACAAAGCTGCGTTTAAAATTCTGGTTGTGTACCATGATGTTTCATATTCCAGTCACATCCAAAGTTCAATTCAAGAGTCTGCTGGCTGAGTAGAATGATGTTTTATACTCCATTCACATTCAAAGCTGCATTTAAAGTCTGGTGGCTGAGTAGCATTATGTCTTCTACTTCAGTAACATCCAAAGCTGCAATAAAAAAAATCAGTGATCAGCTGAAGAGGGGGTCCTATACTTTGTCTTTTTCCCATAGGGCCTGCACAGCCTTATGTACATCTCTGTAGTTACTTCCAGAGTTCATGTTCAATATTATTCTTCAATCCCTCCCCAGGCAGCTACATGAGTGCTATATGTGATGCAGACAGACATGTTGTGTGTAACCTACAGATTTTGGATCCTTTCCCTCTTCTGCTAGTTTCTATGAACGCATCTTCTCTCTCCGTGCCTGCTTACCGGGTGGATTCTTCCTGGTGTAATGTCAGAGTTATACTATCTCCTCAGAACCAATCAGATTGATTTTCCTTTCCTGCTTGTCCTTACTTCTCACAGAATACAGTCTCACATTAATCTGAAGCTGCACCCCCACCTCCCCCCTCCCTTCTCACAGCATGCTGTCTCACATAAACTCAGGGAAACTGCAGCTGCATTTCCCTCCTCCCCTCCCTTATCACAGCATGCTGTCTGACATAAACCAAGAGAAACTTCAGCTGCATCTCCCTGCCCCTCCATTGCGATAGCATGCGGTCTCACATAAACCGAGAGAAACTGCAGCTGCATCTCCCTCCTCTCCCTCCCGTCTCACAGCATGCTGTCTTACATAAACTGAGAGAAACTGCAGCTGCATCTCCCTCCTCCCCTCCCTTCTTACAGCATACTGTCCTACATAAACTGAGAGAAACGGCAGCTGCATCTCCCTCCTCCCCTTCCTTCTCACAGCATGCTGTCTTACATAAACTGAGAGAAACTGCAGCTGCATCTCCCTCCTCCCCTCCCTTCTTACAGCATACTGTCCTACATAAAATGAGAGAAACGGCAGCTGCATCTCCCTCCTCCCCTTCCTTCTCACAGCATGCTGTCTCACATAAACTGAGAGAAACTGCAGCAGCATTTCCCTTCTCCCTTCTTACAGCATGCTGTCCTACATAAATTGAAAGAAACTGCAGCTGCATCTCCATCCTCCCCTCCCTACTTACAGCATGCGGTCTTATATAAACTGAGAGAAACTGCAGCTGCATCTCCCTCCTCCCCTCCCTTCTCACAGCATGCTGTCTTACATAAACTAAGAAACTGCAGCTGCATCTCCCTCCTCCCCTCCCTTCTTACAGCATGCAGTCTTATACAAACTGAGAGAAACTGAAGCTGCATCTCCCTCCTCCCCTCCCTTCTTACAGCATGCTGTCCTAGATAAACTGAGAGAAACTGCAGCTATATCTCCCTCCTCCCCTCCCTACTCACAGCATGCTGTCTTACATAAACTGAGAGAAACTGCAGCTGCATCTCCCTCCACCCCTCCCTTATCACAGCATGCTGTCCTACATAAACTGAGAGAAACTGCAGCAGCATCTCCCTCCTCACTACTTACAGCATGCTGTCTTACATAAACTGAGAGAAACTGCAGCTGCATCAAACCTCCTCCCCTCCCTTCTCACAGCATGCTGTCTTATATAAACTAAGAAACTGAAGCTGCATCTCCCTCCTCCCCTCCCTTCTTACAGCATGCTGTCTTACATAAACTGGGAGAAACTGCAGCTGCATCTCCCTCCTCCCCTCCCTTCTCACAGCATGCTGTCTTACATAAACTGAGAGAAACTGCAGCTGCATCTCCCTCCTCCCCTCCCTTCTCACAGCATGCTGTCCTACATAAACTGAGAGAAACTGCAGCTGCATTTCCATCCTCTCCCCTTCTCTCAACATGCAGTCTCACAGACTAGAGAGAGAAGTTGCAACCCTCTCCTCTGCGTTCCGCCACCTATTTATTGTCTTAGACTGGGAATCTGCAGTTGAGGATAGGTGGTGAACTACAGGCTGTTGGAAGGTGAGACCGACAACACTTTCCCCTCATAACAAACATTATCTGGAAAAAAGTATGTGAACCCCTAACCATCACACCTATATGAGTTTATTGGACAGTCCATTCAAAACTATAGGCGTTAATATGGAGTTGGCCCCTTTTACAGCTATAGCAGACCCCACTCTTCTGAGAAGGCTTTCCACCAGATATTGGGGTGTCTGGGAATTTGTGCAATTTGTGAGGTCAGACACGTATATCGAGATAAAATATCTGGCTCACAATCAGCGTTTCCAATTCATCCCGGTGGTGTTGGATGGGGTTGAGTTTGGGGCTCTCGGCAGCCACTCGAGTTCCAACACAACAAACTCCTCACCCCATGTCTTTATGGAGCTCGCTGTGTGCTCAGGGCGCAGTCATTCTGGAACATGAAAGGTCCGAACCCCAAACTGTTACCACAAATTTGGAAACTACAATTGTGTAAAATGTCTTTGTATGCTGTAGTATTAACCCTTTACTGGAAATAAACCCTGAATAGCCCCAGACCATGACCCCTCCTCCACCACATGTTACAGTAGGCGCTATGTATTCCGGTAGGTAGCGTTCTCCTGGCCAGATCCCTCCATCAGTCAGCTGCCACCCACACCAGTCTGTACTCTGGGCACTGAGAAGGCGTCCGCCGGCTGGCACTGCTTTCTTCAGGTCTTGTCCTGGGTTTCTCAGCCCGGCGCTTGACATGGAGGTCCGGACCTTCATTCTTGACAGGCAGATATACCATGTGGTGTCATTTACAGGCGGTCTAACTGTGCGGCTCTAGTATTTATCACAGCGCTCTCTCAGGAGACCTCCGAGCTCAGGGAAATCTTCTTCTTGTTTTTGTAATTCAATATCTGATCCGCTAAGAAAAAAAAATTGTGTAATTTACAAGAGCGGACGAGATAAATGCTGATCTCTGCTACTACCAGCTCCCCGGGGGCCAAAACATAAAACATAACATAACTTGTAATATAACAGTTTATACAGATGAAGCAGAGCTGATCTTGTCATTTAGTACAACATATAGTGATACTGAATAATAATACGTGGTTTTGCATTCCCATGTGACACCCCAGATAACATATAACATGAGCTGTACCATGTAATAAACTCAGCTCTGCTACATCTATCTATCTATCTATCTATCTATCTATCTATCTATCTATCTATCTATCTATCTATCTATCTATCTATCTATCTATCTATCTCATATCTATCTATCTATCATCTATCTATCTCATATCTATCTATCTATCATCTATCTATCTCATATCTATCTATCCATCCATCTATCTATCTCATATCTATCTATCTATTTATCCATCCAGCTTTCTTTTAGTAGGGGATCTGCGGTTTGTTTCACAAGTGATCGGACTTTCCATTAACTTCTCTTATATAGGAGGGAATCGCATAAATAACAATCCCATAATGCACTCCAGTAGTAGTGTGAACATACCCTAACAGGCTGTGATCTTTCCTCCTGCTCTCACTATCAGCTCCCCCTCCTACCTCCTCCCCTACAGAGACACAGAACCCGGAAATAAAACTTCTCACCCTCCCACCTAACCTCAAACGAGTGCTGCACCCCCAATATTGCACCTAATGCTTTGATCCTGGTATCATTTAAAATATTCAGGGCTTAAAAATGTTACGAAAAAAAAAAAGCTCCCGCCCTTATATTTTATTCGCTGAATGACATACAGTCCATTCTTGCCCATGAAAAGCTCAATGGCGATAATACAGCTCCTTAAAGTTTGTCTCATCAGGAAACCCCTGACCATATGACCCACTAGAGCTTATGAAGGTCATAGAGGGGGTCACCCCCTGCGTGCTGATGGATAACATTAAAGATATGCAGAGATAATCACTTTCCCTCTCACAGGCCGTATCCGCCGCTTTAAATGAGCCGGTGATGACCTCTGGAGAGAGAAGGAATATGGGCAGAGCCCTCGTTGACCTTGAGGACAGCTCCGGGGGTTCCAGTTGGCTCCAATAATTTAGTGACCATTGGGGAGGGGTGAGGCGAGGACGCTGCTGGTTGGGAGACGTTTACATGTTTAATATGGCGGCCGGGCAGCCGCCTCTGGTAAGACGGACGCGCTGGATCTATGAATTGAGTTTTATGCTCGTTTATCAAACGGAGGCAAAGCAAATAAAGTTTCTTCCTCTTCCTGCTGCGGATGATGAATTGCCGCCTGGAGTTGGGTTTCAGGGGTCTGTGTCGAATTTATTGACTTGCTATGAAAAGCGATTAATCAATGGGACAGCGCGTACAGGATAACGCCAGCGTGAGGACATGACGCGGACAGCCGGAAAAGAGAGAAATGCTGAACGTTTACAGTCTGCAGCAAATAATATTACAGTCCCGGCTCGGAGATCTGAGGGGCGGGGGGCACTTCTGAGTATAATAACTGGTGGAAAGGGACAGTCTCTCCTTTATAATTGTTCATTATATGTCGTGTGGGGGAGGGGTAAACTCATCCTGGTTATCAGGGTGGTGGTGGATGCTCTATAGCACCAGAGGTCCAGCTGCCTCATTATGGGGGCCACAAATACATTCCAATGGTGGGGTCACTCTACATGCAGCAAGGGGTTCGGGGACTTGAACCCACACACGATCCTCATGCTGTTCACACGGCTTTATAGGCAATCTGTTTAATCTCTAGGGAACGTGTCCCACAAAAAAAGGGATCCACTGCCCGTAATAAAGGTTTTCCTACTTGATGGCGTAAAATACACAGAGGGAACACGGACTCCACGTACACCAATGTCATGAGCCCTATAGGTGTGTGATCTGACCTTGTGGGATTTTGAGGGACACATAGTGCTCCCATGATAGACCCAGGTGCAGTCCCTGAATACAGTTAGTTACAGTAATCCTCCATAGCAGAGATAACAATAGTATCCCCATAATAGACCCAAATACAGTGCCCCCATAACAGAGCCAGTCATGGTAATTCCAATGACGCAGCCAGCCACAGTACTCCATAGTAGTGCCAAACTGGGTATGACCCAATAATAGAGCAAGTCACAGTAATCCCCCATTATAGAGAAATATATTACTCCACCATTAATAGAACCCTGCACAGTGCCTCCAGAATACAGTCAGTCACAGTAATCTTCCATAACAGAGGTAGTCAGTATAGTACCCCTATATTAGTAGATTCAGCCACAGTGGTCCCATAATAGAAACAGTCACAGTAACCACAAGAACAGAGCCAGGCACAGTAACCCCTTGTGATAGAGACAGTCACAGTTCTCCCCATAACATAGTCATTGTACTCCCCATTGTTAGACAGGCAGTGCCAGTCATAGCAACCACAATAAGTGATCCAGCAACAGTACCTCATAATAGTCACAGTAATCCCCGTAACAGAGGTAGTCATAGTACCCCTCTAAAAGACCCTGCCACAGTGCCCCATAACAGAGCCATTCACAGAGGCTGCCATAGTATCACATAATAGAACGAGACACAATAATCCCTCACTACAGAGATAGTTACAGTACCCCCATAATAGAGCCAAAATAGCACCCCTATAACAAAGCTAGTCTCCTTGTCCCCATAACAGAGCCAGCCACAATACCCCCATAGGAGAGACAGCTACAATATAGCCCACAACAGATAGACACAATATCCCCATAACAGAGCCCAACACAATATCCCCATAATAGAACCATCTACAATAGCCCCGTAACAGAGCCAGCCTCATTGTCCCCATAACAAAGCAAGGTACAATGCCCCATAAAAGAAACGGACAAAATATCCCCATAACAGAGCCATCTACAATACCCCATAACAAAGCCAGCCTCATTATCCCCATACCCAAGCCAGCTACAATATCCCTCATAACAGACAGCCAAGATCCCCATAACAAAGCCGTCTACAATACCCCCATAACAGAGCCAGACTCATTATCCCCATAACAGAGCCGGTCACAACACTCCCACAATATCCCAACAGAACCAATCACACTATTCCCTTAAGGGTATGTGCACACACACTAATTACGTCCGTAATTTACGGACGTATTTCGGCCGCAAGTTCCGGACCGAACTCAGTGCAGGGAGCCGGGCTCCTAGTATCATAGTTATGTACGATGCTAGGAGTCCCTGCCTCTCCGTGGAACTGCTGTCCCGTACTGAAAACATGATTACAGTACGGGACAGTTGTCCTGCAGCGAGGCAGGGACTCCTATCATCGTACATAAGTATGATGCTAGGAGCCCGGCTCCCTGCACTGTGTTCGGTCCGGGACTTGCGGCCGAAATACGTCCGTCAATTACGGACGTAATTAGTGTGTGTGCACATACCCTAACAGTGACAGCCACAATACCCCCATAACAGAGCCAGTCACAATCTCGGAGCCAACCACAATATCCCCATAATGGAGCAAGTCACAGTGACCCCATTACAAAGTTAGCTACAATACCCACAACAGAGCCACCTACAATATCCCCCATAACAAAGCCAGCTGCAATACATCTATAAGTGACAGCCACAGTGCCCCCATATTATAGACCACCACATTGGCTAAGAATGTTTTTGAGATGTGGGAGGAAACGGAGACTGTGAAGTCACCAAAAACATTGACCATGCGACATTACACAACCTGTACCCTGGTCAGGCTCACCCCCCCCCCCCCAGTGCTGACCAGAGGGGTGACCCCAGGAGTAGTCGTGAAGTTAGGGGGTTGACATCCATTGACTCGGTAGTCAAGAAGAAGCAAGTTCTCCAGCCCTGGCTGCTCATTCACAGCAATAAGACCCAATATGACGAGATGTCCATGACGAGTCCCCACCACGTCGTTCATCATTTGACGCATCCAAGGATTTCTGGCCGTCTTGTCAGAGCTGACCCCCTCGTGTAGGATGAAGCGTGACAATGTAACAACGACTTTACAGCTGTGTTCATTCCAAGACTTCGCACTGTACATCATCCTGACTTCCAATTTCTTGTTTATGGCGGTGCTCACCGGTGGAGCGTTGGCAGCGCTTCTCTGCAATCTCGGCCGCCGCGCTTGTCATGCTACGCTACTCCGGATAAAAGCTATTTTTATCACCCTGCTAAAAGCACTTGAGACTTTTAATGACGCCCTGTGTGTATACAGACAATGTAACCTGGAACGCTCGGGCCGTCCAGCGGATAATGTACGCCGTTTTTAATGCACTCAGACGAGTCTCTTTGGTTTCCTGCCGGGGGCTCAGACGCGCTTCATGGTGGTGCATTGAGAAGCAGAACGCCATTACACAATGGAGGTCAATTATAAAAACGACTTCCATATCCTGTCCCCGGTCATAAAAAAGTGGGAGATGTTTTTGTAATTTTTTTATTTCATGCCTGCTGGGGGGAAGTATGGTTACGATCCATCGATGTTGGCTCCTTATGAACCCTGGCATCATGAACGTCAGTAAATCACCTTCTATACAGGTCACCCGGGTCCTAACAGTGCCCATACATATCACATAGCGGTCAGCCGGGCGTCCATCTTTATTTCAATTTGTGGAGGAGACCTCTGACATAAGCTTACCCCCTATGGGTAGAAAGGATGGGTCATGTAGAAATTCAACAAGCCCGGTCCTTCTTGCCCCCAATATCTGCCATCGGGAGAGAGTCGGGAGACCTCCATACAGATCCGTTGGTCAGTAGGTTTGGCCGACTTTTCAGGGCCTGTTCACATCAGCATTTTCTTTCCGTTTAGGGGTTCTGTCGGAGTGTTCCGTCGGGGGAACCCCTCAACGGAAAGGCAAACGGAAGCCTTAGCTTTCTATTGCATCATCATTGATCTCAATGGTGACGGATACTTTGCTAATGGTTTCCGTTTGTCACCGTTGTGAAAGGGTTCCATTTTTTGGGACGGAATCAATAGCGCAGTCGACTGCGCTATTGCGTCCGTAAAGAAAAAAAAAAAAGGCCTGTCCGTTTCTTACCTAAAAAAAAATTTTTATTTTTTTATTTTTTTTAAGTGAAAACCGATAGAAAAAAAAACAACAAAAAAATTCAAAAAACAGAATCCCAACGTAAACCATGACAAACCTTAGACCAAACGGATACTATTTTGGTCTACGTTTGACCCATTATAGTCGATGCATACGCCGGGCTGTACGTTTAAATACTTTTTTAGTGTTTAAAAACGTACACGCTCAGCGCATAGCACAAACGCAATGTGAATGGGGTCTAATGTGTATGGGCACCCCAGCCTTCCAAATGCCGGAGGGCCGTCCGGTAATAATACCTGCGAGCGTACATATGTCCTAACACAGAGGACAGGTGCTTAGCTAAAGAGGGTGCAGTGGTCGCAGCCACACCCAGGCAATGGAGGGCCCCTCTGCCACATAGGAAGACGCCAGTATTATAAATGGTAGGTGAAGGGGGGGGGCAGTAAATATTTTGCATTGCGGTACAGAGGTCTTCAACCTGCCGCTCTTCTGCTGGGAGTTGTAGTTTCACAGCTGGAGAGTCACAGGTTGGAGACCAATGGATAAATAGATATAGGTCAACCGCTTCAACTCAACTTTGGTCTTAAAGGGGTATTCCCACCCTACATGTTTATGGAGCATCCAGAGAATATGTTATAAATGGCTCATAGGCTTGTGTCCCCCTCTAGGACCCCCACATACTTGCATTCAGATCTCTCTATTAAAGTCTATGGGAGTTACGGAAAAAACGGGCGCTTTAGAGGTGGCATAAAAATGTGATATATTTTGGCATTCCATTTTTTACCCCACCCCCCTCTCATCATCTCTCTTACTCCCCATTCTATCTTTCAATGGAAAAAAAAACAAAGAGCTTTATAGCATTTCAGCTGTTGGGAAACTACAAGTCACAGCATGTCCTCATGTCTTTGTTCTTTCTCTCCTTGATGTAAAAGATGAAATAACATTGACCTCTATGGCCGCTCCACAGAACGGAACAGACGTGGGGAACGTTGTGGCTGCAGATGTGACCACAAGTCCCAGCATGTCCTTGTCTGATCGCTTCATGGTGCAATAGATCAAATGGTGTTAACTACTCCGGTCTTAAGGGGAACTACATCTCCCAGCATCCTCTAATTGTTTTATTTTTGATGAGTATTATGGCGTTCGCTTCTAGTTGCATTCCAGTCTTTACAATGTAGCTTTCATGCTGTGGTTGAACTACAAGTTTCAGCAGGGATGGACGGACTGGGATCTAGGTAATAAGTCTGCACACCGTTATTGGTGATCAATGGCTTGTGCCCTGGTTTATTGGTCACTGACCTGTGGCTAGTGACGTGCCTCTAATGAAGCAGCTGCTATGGGGCCCATGGGCCGGGAGGACGGGCTCCTACCACCTCAATGATCTCCTTTCACAAGTCGCGTTATTTGCTGCGGTTTGAGAAAGTGCGGCAAAAAACTGTGACAAAAAAAGACAAAACCGCTACCTATGAGTAAGCCCCGGAGCAGAGAAGGACACGGGCCGGACTCCGCATCAGAGCATGTTCACAAGAGGCAGATTTGCAAATCTTCAACAAACTGCAGTGCAATAGAAATGAATGGGGTTTTGAAAACCTCATTCACATATTGCGGAAAAATCAATACAGGTTTTAGGGCTTGCTATAGATTTTGATATTCTGCTGTGGAAAGGTGGTGGATATCACAGCAGATTTCCCCTCTGCATTACAAAGGATCAAGTCTAAGGGTATGTTCACACGTAGTCAACAAAAACGTCTGAAAATCCAGAGCTGTTTTCAAGGGAAAACAGACCCTGCTTTTCAGACGTTTTTTTACCAACTCGCATTTTTCGCGGCGTTTTCACGCCGTTTTCGCGGCGTTTTTTACGTCCGTTTTTGGAGCTGTTTTCATTGGAGTCTATGAGAAAACAGCTCCAAAAACGTCCAAAGAAGTGTCCTGCACTTCTTTTGACGAGGCTGTATTTTTAGATGTATGTAGTGAGCGTATATATGCATGTTTAGATGTATGTAGTGAGTGTATATATGCATGTTTGAATGTATGCAGTGAGTGTATATATGCATGTTTGAATGTATGTAGTGAGTGTATATATGCATGTTTAGATGTATGTAGTGAGCGTATATATGCATGTTTAGATGTATGTAGTGAGTGTATATATGCATGTTTGAATGTATGTAGTGAGTGTATATATGCATGTTTGAATGTATGTAGTGAGCGTATATATGCATGTTTGGATGTATGTAGTGAGTGTATATATGCATGTTTGAATGTATGTAGTGAGCGTATATATGCATGTTTGAATGTATGTAGTGGGTGTATATATGCATGTTTGAGTGTATGTAGTGAGTGTATATATGCATGTTTGAATGTATGTAGTGAGCGTATATATGCATGTTTGAGTGTATGTAGTGAGTGTATATATGCATGTTTAGATGTATGTAGTGAGTGTATATATGCATGTTTAGATGTATGTAGTGAGTGTATATATGCATGTTTAGATGTATGTAGTGAGTGTATATATGCATGTTTAGATGTATGTAGTGAGTGTATATATGCATGTTTAGATGTATGTAGTGAGTGTATATATGCATGTTTAGATGTATGTAGTGAGTGTATATATGCATGTTTGAGTGTATGTAGTGAGCGTATATATGCATGTTTAGATGTATGTAGTGAGTGTATATATGCATGTTTGAGTGTATGTAGTGAGCGTATATATGCATGTTTAGATGTATGTAGTGAGTGTATATATGCATGTTTGAGTGTATGTAGTGAGCGTATATATGCATGTTTAGATGTATGTAGTGAGCGTATATATGCATGTTTGAATGTATGCAGTGGGTGTATATATGCATGTTTGAATGTATGTAGTGAGTGTATATATGCATGTTTGAGTGTATGTAGTGAGCGTATATATGCATGTTTGGATGTATGTAGTGAGTGTATATATGCATGTTTGAATGTATGTAGTGAGTGTATATATGCATGTTTGAATGTATGCAGTGAGTGTATATATGCATGTTTGAATGTATGCAGTGAGTGTATATATGCATGTTTGAATGTATGTAGTGAGTGTATATATGCATGTTTGAGTGTATGTAGTGAGTGTATATATGCATGTTTGAATGTATGCAGTGAGTGTATATATGCATGTTTGAATGTATGTAGTGAGTGTATATATGCATGTTTGAATGTATGCAGTGAGTGTATATATGCATGTTTGAATGTATGTAGTGAGTGTATATATGCATGTTTGAATGTATGCAGTGGGTGTATATATGCATGTTTGAGTGTATGTAGTGAGTGTATATATGCATGTTTGAATGTATGTAGTGAGTGTATATATGCATGTTTGAATGTATGTAGTGAGTGTATATATGCATGTTTGAGTGTATGTAGTGAGTGTATATATGCATGTTTGAATGTATGTAGTGAGTGTATATATGCATGTTTGAATGTATGTAGTGAGTGTATATATGCATGTTTGAATGTATGTAGTGAGTGTATATATGCATGTTTGAGTGTATGTAGTGAGTGTATATATGCATGTTTGAATGTATGCAGTGAGTGTATATATGCATGTTTGAGTGTATGTAGTGAGTGTATATATGCATGTTTGAATGTATGTAGTGAGTGTATATATGCATGTTTGAATGTATGTAGTGAGTGTATATATGCATGTTTGAATGTATGTAGTGAGTGTATATATGCATGTTTGAGTGTATGTAGTGAGCGTATATATGCATGTTTAGATGTATGTAGTGAGCGTATATATGCATGTTTGAATGTATGCAGTGGGTGTATATATGCATGTTTGAATGTATGTAGTGAGTGTATATATGCATGTTTGAGTGTATGTAGTGAGCGTATATATGCATGTTTGGATGTATGTAGTGAGTGTATATATGCATGTTTGAGTGTATGTAGTGAGCGTATATATGCATGTTTAGATGTATGTAGTGAGTGTATATATGCATGTTTAGATGTATGTAGTGAGTGTATATATGCATGTTTGAATGTATGTAGTGAGTGTATATATGCATGTTTGAATGTATGTAGTGAGTGTATATATGCATGTTTGAATGTATGTAGTGAGCGTATATATGCATGTTTGAATGTATGTAGTGAGTGTATATATGCATGTTTGAATGTATGTAGTGAGCGTATATATGCATGTTTGAGTGTATGTAGTGAGCGTATATATGCATGTTTGAATGTATGTAGTGAGTGTATATATGCATGTTTGAGTGTATGTAGTGAGCGTATATATGCATGTTTAGATGTATGTAGTGAGTGTATATATGCATGTTTAGATGTATGTAGTGAGTGTATATATGCATGTTTGAATGTATGTAGTGAGTGTATATATGCATGTTTGAATGTATGTAGTGAGTGTATATATGCATGTTTGAATGTATGTAGTGAGCGTATATATGCATGTTTGAATGTATGTAGTGAGTGTATATATGCATGTTTGAATGTATGTAGTGAGTGTATATATGCATGTTTGAATGTATGTAGTGAGTGTATATATGCATGTTTGAATGTATGTAGTGAGTGTATATATGCATGTTTGAATGTATGTAGTGAGTGTATATATGCATGTTTGAATGTATGTAGTGAGCGTATATATGCATGTTTGAATGTATGTAGTGAGTGTATATATGCATGTTTGAATGTATGTAGTGAGCGTATATATGCATGTTTGAATGTTTGTAGTGAGTGTATATATGCATGTTTGAATGTATGTAGTGAGCGTATATATGCATGTTTGAATGTATGTAGTGAGTGTATATATGCATGTTTGAATGTATGTAGTGAGTGTATATATGCATGTTTGAATGTATGTAGTGAGTGTATATATGCATGTTTGAATGTTTGTAGTGAGTGTATATATGCATGTTTAGATGTTTGTAGTGAGTGTATATATGCATGTTTGAATGTATGTAGTGAGTGTATATATGCATGTTTAGATGTATGTAGTGAGCAGGCATGTAACTGTGCTCATGTGGGAGTGTGTATGTAGCGAGTATCCAGATGTGTGAATGTACATATTGAGTGTGTGGGTATATATGTAGTGACATGTTTGTAGTTTGCTTGTGTATACGTGGCTACATCCGTATGTGCTGAGTTTATGTTCTGTATGACCATATTATTTTGACCCTCTATTGCAGGACTTGTAATGTAGTATTACATGGAGGTGATATAATTGATGGATCTGCCATGTCCACCAGAGAGGCAGCTGCGGTTTCCTAGTCTGACTCATAGTAGGGGGTCCGAAGCCCCTCTATAACATCCTGACATCAAGATTTACCATGGAGGAGCATGAGAACGCTGACATCCAGTGTTGGGCTGCAATGGCAGCAATATGGATCATCACTCAGCTTTCTCAGACTCCTGAAGAGCAGATCTGCCTATGAAGTAGAGGATGGCTGAGCTTCGTGTGGTTGTTATCCGCGTGTGTCATTCAGCTTTCCCGGAAACAGATGTAACATTATTGCACCTCAATGGTCATGCTGGGACTTCTGGTTCCACTAAAGCCACGTTATCATTTTCCAGGGCTGCAAGTGATTAACATATCCGCTATTCCACACACGCAGCCCATTCCCTCCAGGCTTTATTTCTTCCAGCTGCAAGCTTTCTGTACAAGCGTCTTGAGACAGGTAGCGATGTCATTAGTGGGAACTGATCCGATCATTAATATTATATTAGCTACATTTATTTTTTATTTAAAGTGACAGCGCACTTTATTGTCAAGTAAAATGGCGCAGACCTGACTAAGCAAATATTGGTAATATTCCATTAATATGCACATTTTGTAATGGGATTTAGAGGCTAATTCTCTTTTAATAATTTTTTCTATTCTATACACAATACAAATGGGAAACTGCGGCGCACAATGCCATAAATAATGCAGCGCCGGATTATCCTGTAATTCCTAGTTGGCTTTGATTAGAATTTTAATGTGAAAAACAGTTGCTATAAATTAGTCATTGTGTTGTTAGTTCTTTGGAGGATGATTGGAAACATTGTAGCAGCGGTTTATATAGAGGGCAAAAAAAACAAAAACAAACGATGGACAAAGATCAAATAACATGTTTACCTCTGGAGCCGTTTTATTTGTATTGCTCCAACGTATCTAAAAAGAAAAATGAAGAAACGTTGAAAATATTCTACGGTATTGTGTATACAGCTCACAATGCAGATCTACTGTATGTGTCTTCAGGCTACCTCGTCTTCAGGGCTACCTCGTCTTCAGGTTACCTCATCTTCAGGCTACCTAGTCTTCAGGCTACCTCTCCAAGTGTATGTTACCAAGTAGGCAACAGATGGAAGGAAGTATGACTGCAGGATCAGACTACACAGGACTAGTTTGCAGTTGTAACCATGAAGACACATAAGTCTGCATAGGACCTGTATACATAAAACGGTCAACCACTAATTGGAGGAGACACAACTTGAATGGAGTGGACATGTGCACGCTTGGCCACCGGACTTTGCATTTTCTCCCACTAGCCAGGGAACGGGAGATAGTAGATCCCCCTTTTAGTGATCTGTGGGGTCCCAATTGTCAGACCCTAACTATCTTTTATCACTTCTTCCGTGGATAGTAGTGGGAAACCCTTTTTAAATGCAGGATATTAAGTTCACAAAATATACTAGTGTTTGGTAGATGACTTATAAGGGATTGTTGTTACCTATGATATAAGACGTACAGATGTAGCCATCTTTATCTTGACTTTTAATGCATTAAATACTCAGCGGCAAGAAACTTGAACTTGACTTTTTCAATGACTTCTTCTATGGCTTTTGTTGTGTGATATCACGCTGTAGCAAGATATCAGAGTCAAGATAAACTTGGCTACATCTGTATTATCTTCACACCGCTCTTGTTTTTAGACTGGTTCCCTCCCGGAGATAGATGGACATTATATAGTATTTCTCGTCTTATTCCAGATTATGCTCCTGACTGACCCAGAGATTGAGAGCAGTCTTATGATCAGCTCAGATGAAGGGGCCACCTATCAGAAATACAGACTCAACTTCTATATCCAGAGCCTGCTGTTTCATCCCAAGCAAGAGGACTGGATCCTGGCCTACAGCCAAGACCAAAAGGTAACGGCGTCAAATACTGGAAGGAAAGAGCCATTCAATAAGAACAGAAGGGTCTACACAGACTGAGGGTTCGATAGTGGAAGCAGCAGGTTCCAAAGCAGCACAGAATATTTCAGGAAAGGAGTCTGCAGATCTTGTGGGAAGTCACAGACTGAGAGTTACATAGTGGAAGGAGCAGGTTCCAAAGCAGCACAGAATATTTCAGGAGAGGAGTATACTGATCTTGTTGGGGGTTACAAACTGAGAGTTACCTAGTGGAAGGAGCAAGTTCCAAAGCAGCACAGAATATTTCAGGACATGCGTCTGCTGATTTTTTGGGAGGTCACAGACAGAGAATTACTGTACATAGTGGAAGGAGCGGGGACCCCAGCAGCACAGATTATTTCAGGAGAGAAGTATGCTGATCTTGTAGGAGGTCACAGACGGAGTTACATAGTGGTAAGAGCAGGGTCCCCATCAGCACAGAGTATTTCAGGAGAGAAGTCTGCTGATCTTGTAGGAGGTCACAGACGGAGTTACATAGTGGTAGGAGCAGGGTCCCCATCAGCACAGAGTATTTCAGGAGAGAAGTCTGCTGATCTTGTAGGAGGTCACAGACGGAGTTACATAGTGGTAGGAGCAGGGTCCCCATCAGCACAGAGTATTTCAGGAGAGAAGTATGCTGATCTTGTAGGAGGTCACAGACGGAGTTACATAGTGGTAGGAGCAGAGTCCCCATCAGCACAGAGTATTTCAGGAGAGAAGTATGCTGATCTTGTAGGAGGTCACAGACGGAGTTACATAGTGGTAGGAGCAGGGTCCCCATCAGCACAGAGTATTTCAGGAGAGAAGTATGCTGATCTTGTAGGAGGTCACAGACGGAGTTACATAGTGGTAGGAGCAGAATCCCCATCAGCACAGAGTATTTCAGGAGAGAAGTATGCTGATCTTGTAGGAGGTCACAGACGGAGTTACATAGTGGTAGGAGCAGGGTCCCCATCAGCACAGAGTATTTCAGGAGAGAAGTATGCTCATCTTGTAGGAGGTCACATTCTGAGTGTTACATAGTGGTAGGAGCAGAGTCCCCATCAGCACAGAGTATTTCAGGAGAGAAGTATGCTGATCTTGTAGGAGGTCACATTCTGAGAGTTACATAGTGGTAGGAGCAGGGTCCCCATCAGCACAGAGTGTTTCAGGAGAGGAGTGTGCTCATCTTGTAGTAGGTCACAGACTGAGAGTTACATAGTGGAAAGAGCAGGGTTCCCAGGACTCGACTCTGTCAAAATCTATTATCATACTGTATAACCTGTATTGAAATACTGGGTTAATCGCGAGGGTCAGGACCCTCATCTATTAGCCAGAACAGATAGCGTCTCAGGAGGACCTTGCACTTTGATGAATTAAATGGACGGCCATTGATTTCAAAGGAACTGTGTAATACTTAATTTCTCCTGTGGTGGCACTGCAGGAGAATCAAACACTGGTTTACCCACAGATTACAGCTGATCGTTAGAGAGCACAGTAGCGGGACGCTCTCTGATATTTTATATAAAGGGAACAAAGACGCAGCCCCTTCAAGGAACAGAAGTTGGAGTTGTCTCAAAAACAGAGAACCTGAAAGACCAGGGATGATCTCTAGTGTGGTGGAACTTGTCCTTCAAGTCTATTTACAGCAAGACGTAAAGCAATGTCTGTAAAATGGGCACATTATAAGATCTGCTACTAACACGCTCCCTCTGACTTCACTCATTCCTTCTCTTTCTTCCTTCTGTCTTTCTCCTCCAGTTGTACAGCTCATCGGAGTTTGGAAGACGTTGGCTGCTTCTAAGTGAATCTGTGGCACCAAATCGATTTTATTGGTAAGATTTCATTTTCCAGTGATTATCAACACTTGGATGATGTGAATTTCAGATTTTGACTTTACAGTTTATGCATTTTAATTTATTCCATTTCCAATCACATATTATCGAAATATCTAGATATGGATCGGGGTAAACACCAAATGTGATATCTCAGGGAGCTTCATTCTGGTCTCCCGTTCTCCATTCTCAGATTACAGCACGTTCCCTGGACTTTCTTCCGTCCCCGCTTTTCATGTCATGTCCCTGTCAATCATCACGAGAGCCCTCCCATTTTTTATGCCCCTTCCTCTTCCTGCAGCAAGACATGTAGAGAGAAAGAGAGTCAAGCAGAGCCCAGACTGTGAAGGAATAGTCATGAACCCGCAGCAAGGACTGCAGGGAAATATAGTTCTTTGGTGATGTCATTGGTTGCAGGAAGGTTCTGGCAGGGCAGTACCTAGATATCTTATTATTATAATGTCTGCTATATTCAGTGGAACTCACAACCCCTCTAAACACAGATTACACACAGGATTTCCTCTAACACACATATTTACATTTTTATATATATATATATATATATATATATATATATATATATATCCTACAACCCACAGGTTGTGGCACCTGCTTAGCTCCTCCCTATTTAAATAGCACGTGTACAGATGTAGCCAAGTTTAGGGGAAATCTGATAACTTGCTGCAGAGTGCTATCACACAGCAAAAGCCATTGAAAAAGTGAATTTAAAGTTTCTTGACACTGTATTTTGTGCGTTAAAAGTCAAGATAAAAATGGCTACATCTGTACGTTAAAAGTCAAGAGAACGATATCTACATCTGTATTTGGCTGTTACGGGCAGCGGTGGTGCAGCTATAGAGGTTGCACTGGCCGCACGTGCTTTTTATTCCTTGAAGGACCACTGCCACATAAGAGGATAGCAATGCTACAAATGACATTTAATATTTGCAGGGCTCTGATAAAACTCTTAGGCTCCAGTGCGTAATCTATAAGATAAACCTCTGAATTGTGGGAGACATGACTTTTCATTTACTCGAGATCTATCTCACTGACTTTAAACCTCCTACTTATTTTTTGGTGCAAATAATTAATTGCTCAATATATCTTTATAGCAGTCAGAGCTCAGTTTTTCTGAAACAGAGCTCCAAATTCCCTGCAGAGATAGTCACATGATAAAATTATTCCCTGCAGCCACCACTAGGGGGAGCTCACTGCATACTGTGTTATTATTGAGTTCAATGTATAAACCGTATACAGTAAACTCTTAAGCTCCCCCTAGTGGTGGCTGTAGGCAGGCAGAATTTTATCATGTAACGCAATGTCTTTGCATATGATTTGGAGCTCTGTATCAGAAAAACGGAACTCCGACCAGTATAATGGTATAATAAGAAATTGAACAGAAAATATATAAAAATGTTGGATCTATTTAGATTAAAAACAAAGTGGACATACACTTTAAGGTTTTAATAAGCAAACATTTTCAGAAATTATTATTCTCGGCTCCAATTATACTTTGTAATTATATAATATCATTTAGTAATAAATATGGGGTAACTTTGTCTAGATTTCCCCGGACTCCTCAAGCATAAGATATGGTTTAATAGTCTCGGGCTCTGGAACTCCGGGGTTACGTCTCGTTATGTGACTTTAGGGGATCCGTTTACTGATTCTGAAGGCTTTTAATCTAATATAAAAGCAGGAAATGTGGACTATTCATGTCATTGTTTACCAGAACACGGGGCCATAACGACGGATGGCGTGGGTAGCGCCTAATTAATGTACATTACTAGTCAATGTGAGCATTGTACCGAAGAATGGAAAAGTGCTTGTTATTGATTTACATGAAATATATATATACACATTTTATGCAGAAGAGAATACATGTTTGAACATTTTTATTGTTAGGGATTGCTTTAAATACTGAAAGTTTTGGAAATTGAACAACGGTTTCTCCCACGCGTTTTGAGCATGAGATTTTAATTATGGGACTGAAAAGCCTAAACTCAATGCATGAAGAAATGTAAATATTCCCTAAAAAAAATAAAACAAAATAATATATATATATGTATATATATATCCCAAAAGTAAATCCAGCAGCACTCCGATGTTCAAAAGTGAAAAAAAGTGGTCTATTAGCAGGTACAATGCAACGTTTCCGTCCCACCTTGGGACCTTTTTCAAGCATACTTCCATCCATCTATTACTGGATAACTTCTGTTTGGAAACAGAGTGCTGCTGCTTCTCTTTGCTGGTATATATATATCACCACTGCATCGTTTTAATTGGGTTGCGCGCAGAACGGCGTGAGAATGTCAATGTAATGTAACGCTTTAAATCTTGGAAGATCAGGAAACGTTTGATCTACACAATCCGGGCAATGTTGTTACAAGGTCTGGTATTGATCAGTGCTTCTAGTATTGGATCTGGACATAGAGGTCACTCAAGCGAATATTGTATGTAACCAACCTGTTGCTAGGAAGCTTATCTGGAACTACAACAGTATAATATGTTCTACCAGTTATAGGGTCTAGGACGGGAAGCATCAACTTTTTTGCTCTGAGGCCACATTATCAGATTTCACCTGAGACATTTACGTCATATCTATAGTACAGTTCTGGGACCAGGTGCGTAGCAAGGGGAGGCAACCTGGGCCCATTCCCAGGGCGCAGTGATTTTGAATTGGAGAGGGGACACAGGACGTGTGTCTCTAGAAGTCCTGCCTACCCCCTCCATCTTCTGTCTGTGCGGCAGAACGTTATAACAACCAGAGCTTCTTACTGTTGTAGCTTGATACAGGAAGCAGCTCTGGTGTAACATGCAGGAGAGGGAGGGGGTGCAGAAAGCAGCTCTGGTGGAACATGCAGGAGAGGGAGGGGGTGCAGATAGCAGCTCTGGTGGAACATGCAGGAGAGGGAGGGGGTGCAGAAAGCAGCTCTGGTGGAACGTGCAGGAGAGGGAGGGGGTGCAGATAGCAGCTCTGGTGTAACATGCAGGAGAGGGAGGGGGTGCAGATAGCAGCTCTGGTGGAACGTGCAGGAGAGGGAGGGGGTGCAGAAAGCAGCTCTGGTGGAACATGCAGGAGAGGGAGGGGGTGCAGATAGCAGCTCTGGTGGAACATGCAGGAGAGGGAGGGGGTGCAGAAAGCAGCTCTGGTGGAACGTGCAGGAGAGGGAGGGGGTGCAGATAGCAGCTCTGGTGTAACATGCAGGAGAGGGAGGGGGTGCAGATAGCAGCTCCGGTGGAACGTGCAGGAGAGGGAGGGGGTGCAGATGCAGCTCTGGTGGAACGTGCAGGAGAGGGAGGGGGTGCAGATAGCAGCTCTGGTGGAACGTGCAGTAGAGGGAGGGGGTGCAGATAGCAGCTCTGGTGGGACGTTCAGGAGAAGGTGCAGATAGCAGCTCAGGCAGGAAGCAGCTCTACCGGGACGTGAAGGAGAAGGTGCAGATAGCAGCTGAGGCAGGAAGAAGCGCTACCGGTACGTGCAGGAGAAGGTGCAGATAGCAGCTCAGGCAGGAAGCAGCTCTACCGGGACGTGAAGGAGAAGGTGCAGATAGCAGCTCAGGCAGGAAGCAGCTCTACCGGTACGTGCAGGAGAAGGTGCAGATAGCAGCTCAGGCAGGAAGCAGCTCTACCGGGACGTGAAGGAGAAGGTGCAGATAGCAGCTCAGGCAGGAAGCAGCTCTACCGGGACGTGAAGGAGAAGGTGCAGATAGCAGCTCAGGCAGGAAGCAGCTCTACCGGTACGTGCAGGAGAAGGTGTAGATAGCAGCTCAGGCAGGAAGCAGCTCTACCGGGACGTGAAGGAGAAGGTGCAGATAGCAGCTCAGGCAGGAAGCAGCTCTACCGGTACGTGCAGGAGAAGGTGCAGATAGCAACTCAGGCAGGAAGCAGCTCTACCGGTACGTGCAGGAGAAGGTGCAGATAGCAGCTCAGGCAGGAAGCAGCTCTACCGGGACGTGAAGGAGAAGGTGCAGATAGCAGCTCAGGCAGGAAGCAGCTCTACCGGTACGTGCAGGAGAAGGTGCAGATAGCAGCTCAGGCAGGAAGCAGCTCTACCGGGACGTGAAGGAGAAGGTGCAGATAGCAGCTCAGGCAGGAAGCAGCTCTACCGGTACGTGCAGGAGAAGGTGCAGATAGTAGCTCAGGCAGGAAGCAGCTCTACCGGGACGTGAAGGAGAAGGTGCAGATAGCAGCTCAGGCAGGAAGCAGCTCTACCGGTACGTGCAGGAGAAGGTGCAGATAGCAGCTCAGGCAGGAAGCAGCTCTACCGGTACGTGCAGGAGAAGGTGCAGATAGCAGCTCAGGCAGGAAGCAGCTCTACCGGGACGTGAAGGAGAAGGTGCAGATAGCAGCTCAGGCAGGAAGCAGCTCTACCGGTACGTGCAGGAGAAGGTGCAGATAGCAGCTCAGGCAGGAAGCAGCTCTACCGGGACGTGAAGGAGAAGGTGCAGATAGCAGCTCAGGCAGGAAGCAGCTCTACCAGTACGTGCAGGAGAAGGTGCAGATAGCAGCTCAGGCAGGAAGCAGCTCTACCGGGACGTGAAGGAGAAGGTGCAGATAGCAGCTCAGGCAGGAAGCAGCTCTACCGGGACGTGAAGGAGAAGGTGCAGATAGCAGCTCAGGCAGGAAGCAGCTCTACCGGTACGTGCAGGAGAAGGTGCAGATAGCAGCTCAGGCAGGAAGCAGCTCTACCGGTACGTGCAGGAGAAGGTGCAGATAGCAGCTCAGGCAGGAAGCAGCTCTACCGGTACGTGCAGGAGAAGGTGCAGATAGCAGCTCAGGCAGGAAGCAGCTCTACCGGGACGTGAAGGAGAAGGTGCAGATAGCAGCTCAGGCAGGAAGCAGCTCTACCGGTACGTGCAGGAGAAGGTGCAGATAGCAGCTCAGGCAGGAAGCAGCTCTACCGGGACGTGAAGGAGAAGGTGCAGATAGCAGCTCAGGCAGGAAGCAGCTCTACCGGTACGTGCAGGAGAAGGTGCAGATAGCAGCTCAGGCAGGAAGCAGCTCTACCGGGACGTGAAGGAGAAGGTGCAGATAGCAGCTCAGGCAGGAAGCAGCTCTACCGGTACGTGCAGGAGAAGGTGCAGATAGTAGCTCAGGCAGGAAGCAGCTCTACCGGGACGTGAAGGAGAAGGTGCAGATAGCAGCTCAGGCAGGAAGCAGCTCTACCGGGACGTGAAGGAGAAGGTGCAGATAGCAGCTCAGGCAGGAAGCAGCTCTACCGGTACGTGCAGGAGAAGGTGCAGATAGCAGCTCAGGCAGGAAGCAGCTCTACCGGGACGTGAAGGAGAAGGTGCAGATAGCAGCTCAGGCAGGAAGCAGCTCTACCGGGACGTGAAGGAGAAGGTGCAGATAGCAGCTCAGGCAGGAAGCAGCTCTACCAGGACGTGAAGGAGAAGGTGCAGATAGCAGCTCAGGCAGGAAGCAGCTCTACCGGGACGTGCAGGAGAAGGTGCAGATAGCAGCTCAGGCCGGAAACAGCTGTGTCGGGACGTGCAGGAGAGGGAGGGGGTTCATTTAGCAGTTCAGGCAGGAAGCAGCTGTGTTCTCTGCTTTACCAATGCTCCCTCACCACTGCTGGGATGTGACAGCTCTGCAGGAGAGTTAAGTATGTGTACTATATGTCTGAATCTGTGTGTATGTAATGTGTATCTATTTGTGTGTAATGTTTGTAACGGTGTGTATAGTGTGTGTGTGTGTGTATTGTATGTGTGCAATGGGTATGTATGTGTGTGTAATTTGTGTAAATATATGTGTGTAATGTGTCTGTAATGTGTCTATGTATGTGTGTAGTGTGTATATATTTGCATGTATGTGCGTGTTTAATGTGTTTGTGTGTGCATAATTGTATATATAAGTTTATTGTGTATATATGTGTGTGTTTATATCATAAACTGTGGTAGTGCTATATATGTGTGCTGTATAGAGGTACTATATATGTGTGCTGTATAGAGGTACTATATATGTGTGCTGTATAGAGGTACTATAGAGGTACTATATATGTGTGCTGTATAGAGGTACTATAGATGTGTGCTGTATAGAGGTACTATATATGTGTGCTGTATAGAGGTACTATATATGTGTGATGTATAGAGGTACTATAGAGGTACTATATATGTGTGCTATATAGAGGTACTATAGATGTGTGCTGTACAGAGATACTATATATGTGTGCTGTATAGAGGTACTATATATGTGTGCTGTATAGAGGTACTATATATGTGTGCTGTATAGAGGTACTATATATGTGTGCTGTATAGAGGTACTATATATGTGTGCTGTATAGAGGTACTATAGATGTGTGCTGTACAATGGTACTATAGATGTGTGCTGTATAGAGGTACTATATATGTGTGCTGTATAGAGGTACTATATATGTGTGCTGTATAGAGGTACTATATATATGTGTGATGTATAGAGGTACTATATATGTGTGCTGTATAGAGGTACTATAGAGGTACTATAGAGGTACTATATATGTGTGCTGTATAGAGGTACTATAGATGTGTGATGTACAGAGGTACTATATATGTGTGCTGTATAGAGGTACTATATATGTGTGCTGTATAGAGGTACTATATATGTGTGCTGTATAGAGGTACTATATATGTGTGCTGTATAGAGGTACTATATATGTGTGCTGTACAGAGGTACTATATATGTGTGCTGTACAGAGGTACTATATATGTGTGCTGTACAGAGGTACTATATATGTGTGCTGTACAGAGGTACTATATATGTGTGCTGTATAGAGGTACTATAGAGGTACTATAGATGTGTGCTGTATAGAGGTACTATATATGTGTGCTGTACAGAGTTACTATATATGTGTGCTGTATAGAGGTACTATATATGTGTGCTGTATAGAGGTACTATAGATGTGTGCTGTATAGAGGTACTATAGATGTGTGCTGTATAGAGGTACTATAGATGTGTGCTGTACAGAGGTACTATAGATGTGTGCTGTACAGAGGTACTATATATGTGTGCTGTATAGAGGTACTATATATGTGTGCTGTATAGAGGTACTATATACAGTGGAGGAAATAAGTATTTGACCCCTTGCTGATTTTGTAAGTTTGCCCACTGTCAAAGACATGAACAGTCTAGAATTTTTAGGATAGGTTAATTTTACCAGTGAGAGATAGATTATATTAAAAAAAAATCAAAAAAAAATCACATTGTCAAAATTATATATATTTATTTGCATTGTGCACAGAGAAATAAGTATTTGATCCCTTTGGCAAACAAGACTTAATACTTGGTGGCAAAACCCTTGTTGGCAAGCACAGCAGTCAGACATTTTTAGTAGTTGATGATGAGGTTTGCACACATGTTAGATGGAATTTTGGCCCACTCCTCTTTGCAGATCATCTGTAAATCATTACGATTTCGAGGCTGTCGCTTGGCAACTCGGATCTTCAGCTCCCTCCATAAGTTTTCGATGGGATTAAGGTCTGGAGACTGGCTAGGCCACTCCATGACCTTAATGTGCTTCTTTTTGAGCCACTCCTTTGTTGCCTTGGCTGTATGTTTTGGGTAATTGTCGTGCTGGAAGACCCAGCCACGAGCCATTTTTAATGTCCTGGTGGAGGGAAGGAGGTTGTCACTCAGGATTTGACAGTACATGGCTCCATCCATTCTCCCATTGATGCGGTGAAGTAGCCCTGTGCCCTTAGCAGAGAAACACCCCCAAAACATAATGTTTCCACCTCCATGCTTGACAGTGGGTACGGTGTTCTTTGGGTCATAGGCAGAATTTCTCTTCCTCCAAACACGGCGAGTTGAGTTAATGCCAACGAGCTCAATTTTAGTCTCATCTGACCACAGCACCTTCTCCCAATCACTCTCAGAATCATCCAGATGTTCATTTGCAAACTTCAGACGGGCCTGTACATGTGCCTTCTTGAGCAGGGGGACCTTGCGGGCACTGCAGGATTTTAATCCATTTCGGCGTAATGTGTTACCAATGGTTTTCTTGGTGACTGTGGTCCCAGCTGCCTTGAGATCATTAACAAGTTCCCCCCGTATAGTTTTCGGCTGAGCTCTCACCTTCCTCAGGATCAAGGATACCCCATGAGGTGAGATTTTGCATGGAGACCCATATCGATGTCGATTGACAGTCATTTTGTATGTCTTCCATTTTCTTACTATTGCACCAACAGTTGTCTCCTTCTCACCCAGCGTCTTACTTATGGTTTTGTAGCCCATTCCAGCCTTGTGCAGGTCTATGATCTTGTCCCTGACATCCTTAGGGCATGACCACACATGGCGGAATTCCTCCGCAACTGTCCGCATCAATGCCGCACAGAATCTGTGTTGCAGATTCTGCAGCGGATCTGCACAAAATGTGCAGAAAATTGATGCGGACTGGCCGCTGCGGACTGCAGGAAAAGTGCTTCTCTTCTCCCTATTCAGTGCAGGATAGAGAGAAGGGACAGCACTTTCCCTAGTGAAAGTCAAAGAAATTCATACTTACCGCCCGTTGTCTTGGTGACGCGTCCCTCTTTCGGCATCCGGCCCGACCTCCCTGGATGACGCTCCAGTCCATGTGACCGCTGCAGCCTGTGCTTGGCCTGTGATTGGCTGCAGCCGTCACTTACACTGAAACGTCATCCTGGGAGGCCGGACTGGAGACAGACGCAGGGAGTTCTCGGTAAGTATGAACTTATATGTTTTTTTACAGGTTGCTGTATATTGAGATCGGTAGTCACTGTCCCGGGTGCAGAAACAGTTACTGCCGATCGCGTAACTCTTTCAGCACCCTGGACAGTGACTATTTACAGACGTCTCCTAGCAACGCTCCCGTCATTACGGGAGCCCCATTGACTTCCTCAGTCTGGCTGTAGACCTAGAAATACATAGGTCCAGCCAGAATGAAGAAATGTCATGGTAGTAAAAACAATACGCTCCGCAGCACACATAAGATCTGCGGACTTCATTGCGGAATTTTGACTCTCCATTGAAGTCAATGGAGAAATTCCGCCATGAGTCCGCAACCAGTCCGCCACTGCTCCGCAACAGACAGAGCATGCTGCGGACACCACATTCCGCTCCGCAGCCTATGCTCCGCAGCGGAATTGTACGCATCGTGTAAACGAACACTGCTAAATTAAAGTGAAAGTCAATGGAGAAACGGCTCCGCTGCGGATTAACGCTGCGGAGTGTCCGCAGCGGAATTTAAGTGAAATTCCGCCATGTGTGAACCCGCCCTTAGAAAGCTCTTTGGTCTTGCCCATGTTGTAGATGTTAGAGTCAGACTGATTAATGGAGTCTGTGGACAGGAGTCTTTTATACAGGTGACCATGTAAGAACTGTCTTTAATGCAGGCACCAAGTTGATTTGGAGCGTGTAACTGGTCTGGAGGAGGCTGAACTCTTAATGGTTGGTAGGGGATCAAATACTTATTTCTCTGTGCACAATGCAAATAAATATATATCATTTTGACTATGTGATTTTGTTATTTTTTTTATATAATCTATCTCTCACTGGTAAAATTAACCTAGCCTAAAAATTCTAGACTGTTCATGTCTTTGACAGTGGGCAAACTTACAAAATCAGCAAGGGATCAAATACTTATTTCCTCCACTGTATGTGTGCTGTACAGAGTTACTATATATGTGTGCTGTATAGAGGTACTATATATGTGTGCTGTATAGAGATACTATATATGTGTGCTGTATAGAGGTACTATATATGTGCTGTATAGAGGTACTATATATGTGTGCTGTATAGAGGTACTATATATGTGTGCTGTACAGAGTTACTATATACGTGTGCCACTTTTTAATGTTTAAGTTTGCATTACCACTTCTAAAAGTTTACAACTTCTATAGACTACAATAGGGGGAGCCCCACACATGATTCTCCACCTCTCCACCTCATCTTCTCCTCTCTGGGGGGGGGGGGCAAACAGGGGTTCATGTTGATATATCATCAATGTCTAAGATGGGAATACTTCTTCAAAGCAGAAAAGCAGTGAAAACTGATGCACTGTCATAAATCTAGTGCTGGCCTGAAGGAGCGGTGCATGACCCAGGAATAAAAAGATCACCAAAGAGAGAATATGAATCAAACAGCGCCCCCTCAGGCCAGCACTATTCATAACACAGTACTAGTTTTACCTAAATAGTTTTACCTGGGTCTTTCTGAACAAACATGTCTGTGTCCCAATGTTTAGGGGCAACAAAATATGGCATTGTGAGCTTCATTTGGCCCCAGAAAATCAATAACATTCAGATGTTGATAAGGCAACATTTTAATTCCGGAAGTTAAACAAAAACTTGTCAGGGCCGTGTCTCAGGGTTCAGAATAGTTATGTCTGTATTCATTTCTATTGAAATCTTAGCTGGAGAAGTTAGCTACTTCCTCCTTCACTGATGTCCCAGTTCCTCTATACTTCCCAGTGTGTTTTTGTTTTTCTATAGAAAAAAAATATTATATTTTATAGACTATAGATTAGTGTGTAGGTTCTATTCCATAAGACACATCCCAGATGGGCAAATATACATTTGGCCAATGAACCCAAATAATGCTTCACATTGTATAAAAATTTCAATAAGGTATGTCTCTGCATAGCGAGAGGGATAGGAGGATTCTCCCACTGTGATTGACTGCCAAGGGGAGCTATAAGAGGGAGGGGGAGGAGCCTCCCAATGACCGAGTGACAGTAAAATCCACCCCATGAGAGCTAATATGGCTGACAATGGTGAATTCAGACAGAAGAAATCTTACAAAAGAAAGACTGCACACAGTCACTGCAGAGTCCAGAGCATAGGCACATTTTCAGTTTTGGCTTGAGGAATTCTTTAACTATTCTGGGCAGCAATATTAGTACAAACGTAATAGATGTATATGATGCTGTTAGTTCAAATCATTAGAAACGGCAGCTGAGCCGGTATTTGCTTCCGCATTATTCTAGAATAAAACCAACCATATTGTCCACCATTGATTATTTATTTTTTTATGAGGGACATTTCAAAATTTAAAGGAGCACTCCAGTTGTGTTATGCCTAGTGCAAGGCCTTAGTGGGTGGCGCATGACTAATTTCTTTAAATACTACACATATAAACCACTTTGTGATCTAATGATGGGTTATAAGGACTGCAAATAAACCTACAGAATCCCCTTAACTCAGACTCTAGACAATGCACCAAAACAAACTCAGCTCTGCTATACCCCTGTATGATTGTTTGAATCGAATAACTAAGGATATCGTGCTGGGAAGCTATAGGGCCATTCATCTGGTGAAACAAACCAATAATGGAAGTTCTAAAACTTTTGTAGTGCAGTCAATATTTTCTCGTAAAACTTGTAAAATTCCCTAAGCTCCGTTCTCGTAGAACTGTTCCGTCAGTTCCTTTTACTTGTAGAAGGTTCGATTACCCCGAGCGGCTCCATATACATTATGACAGAAAAGTGCAGCTTCTTACTGGAACGTTCAGTGGAATACTCTTGTTCGGCGCATACGATTTATGATCGCAGATTCGCACCAATGCAGATATTTGCAGAAGATAAATCCCTCAATACAAATAGCAGCTATAATTGAATTACAAAGCCATTATCATGTGTGGAGGAGAGAGACGTTACAGCTGAATTTTGACAAGATAATGTTTGCTAAAGTATTTCTGCTCATCCAGTCATTCCGCTGTAGGCACCTAGAAAAACATGTTCTCATTCTGCTTATTTTTATGGGATATTACCTCTGTAGATAGTGTCAGGGACTTACTAAATGATGGCGTCTTCTACAGTCTTGGCTTCTCTATTCTGGTTGACTTCTGTATAATGTTAAAAGTGGAATCTAAACTTTAAAGGGTTTGTATGAGATTAGGAAAACATGGCTGCTCGTTCTCCAAAAACAGCCTGACATGGACTGTGTAGGATATTCACTTAAATGCGGCTGAGCTGCAATACCAGACACAGCCACGTGAACAGGAGTGGCACTGTTTGGGGGGCGGAAGAAGACCATTTGTTTCTAATCTCTTAAAACTCCATTAAAGTATAAATGTAACACAAACAAATAATAATCCTAACACAAATGTACAGCACAAAGACCACCAGTAACTACCCCAATTAGACTAATCCATTGTACCACAGCCACTGAGGACATGTTTACTCAAACTACCCCACTATACCGAGACCACCAGGCACTGCCCCAACTAGACTAATCCATTGTACCACAGCCACTGAGGACTTCTTTACTGAAACTACCCCACTATACCAAGATCACCAGGCACTGCTCCAATTAGACTACTCCACTGTACCACAGCCACCGAACATTTCTACACTAAAACTACCCCCCTATACCAAGACCGCCAGGCATTACTGCATTGAGACTACTCCATTGTACCACAGGCACCGAGCACTTCTTTACTGAAACTACTCCATTATGCCAAGAGCACCAGGCACTGCCCTACTGAGACTACACCACTGTACTAAGACCATATGGCACTAACCTAATTAGACTACCCCATTGCATCATGACCATCGGGCACTCCCTTACTGAGACTACACCACTGAACCACTACCAGCAGGCCCATTACGACTGACGCTATCATCAGGCAGTGCCCTACTAAGATTGCGCTGCTAGATTCATCCATTGGGCACCAACCAGTGGCTGATTATACTGCGCGCTGCCTTACCGAGACCACTGAGCACCAATTATTGAGAATTGCTTCACTGTAGTAAGGCCAGACATTCAGACCCCTCCTAACATTGGACAATGACCCCCTTCTTACTGGGGCACTTAATCTCTTTCCGGGCACGGCCAAACACACCTCACAAACCAATGTTCCCTGGTCACAAGAGAGTTTACATGATCAGTATTATCATATAGCGAATGTTTACCCCCAACCACTTGATGACCCATTTATCGCTTCTCCTCCAAATAATCGCCATCACGGCTCTTCTAACTCAAAGGAAGCTCAGCTCCATTATCACATGATGATAGGCATCCAAGGGAAACATGTCCTGCAAATCCCACAATATGTAACAAACAAAGTTACACAAAAAAAAGAAAGTATCGAAAGAATGAAATAGATACAATATATTATTATAAATAAATAGCAGTCACAAAACAATAATATTATAATGCAGGAGTAAAGAGATTTGTACCAGCTAAAGAATTGATGAATGATATAAAAAACCCAACTTTTCTATACCCCACACTGATACCTAAAAAAATCGTCATATCTACCTGTACAAAACCAGACCTGATACAGTTACATAAATGTAAGAACACAAAAGCTACAGCTGAGGAGCGCAGGGGAGGGTTTGGAGCTCTGAATCAGAAAAGAAACGCTCCGGTCCCTGTAAAGATATATTATGCAGCACAGATTTTTTTATTTTTCTAGAGGACCTTTTAGGGTATGTTCACACGGCTTATTTCCGGTCGTTTTTCAGGCCAAAAAACGGACGGAAAATAAGAAGCAGAACGCCTCCAAACATCTGCCCATTGATTTCAATAGGAAAAACGGCTTTCAGTTCCGACGGGGCGTTTTTTTTACGCGACCGTTTTGAATAATGGCCACGTAAAAAAAACGCCCACAAGAAGGAAGTGCGTGTCACTTCATGAGCCGTTTTTGGAGCCGTTTTTCATTGACTCCATAGAAAAACAGCATCAAAAACATCCGTGAAAAGCGCAAGTTGCTTAAAAAATGGCTGAAAATCAGGAACTGTTTTCCCTTGAAAACAGCTCCGTATTTTCAGACGTTTTTTTATTAAAGAGGCTCTGTCACCAGATTTTGCAGCCCCTATCTGCTATTGCAGCAGATAGGCGCTGCAATGTAGATTACAGTAACGTTTTTATTTTTTAAAAACGAGCATTTTTGGCCAAGTTATGACCATTTTCGTATTTATGCAAATGAGGCTTGCAAAAGTACAACTGGGCGTGTTGAAAAGTAAAAGTCCAACTGGGCGTGTATTATGTGCGTACATCGGGGCGTGTTTACTACTTTTACTAGCTGGGCGTTGTGTATAGAAGTGTCATCCACTTCTCTTCAGAACGCCCAGCTTCTGACAGTGCAGATCTGTGACGTCACTCACAGGTCCTGCATCGTGTCGGCACCAGAGGCTACAGTTGATTCTGCAGCAGCATCAGCATTTGCAGGTAAGTAGCTACATCGACTTACCTGCAAACGCCGATGCTGCTGCAGAATCATCTGTAGCCTCTAGTGCCGACACGATGCAGGACCTGTGAGTGACGTCACAGTGCTGCACTGCCAGAAGCTGGGCGTTGTGAAGAGAAGTGGATGACACTTCTATACACAACGCCCAGCTACCGTAGTAATAGTAGTAAACACGCCCCGATGTATGCACATAATACACGCCCAGTTGTACTTTTACTTTTCAACACGCCCAGTTGTACTTTTGCAAGCCTCATTTGCATAAATACGAAAATGGTCATAACTTGGCCAAAAATGCTTGTTTTTTAAAAATAAAAACGTTACTGTAATCTACATTGCAGCGCCGATCTGCTGCAATAGCAGATAGGGGCTGCAAAATCTGGTGACAGAGCCTCTTTAAGCGTGTGCACATAGCCTTACATGGCCAATGATTGGGAAAACAAGTGTTCATATGAATGCTTGTTCCCGATCATTGCCCTATGTAAACAGGGGGGCAATGATCAGACGACGAATAAGCAAACGCTCATTCATCGGCTGATTGTATCGTTTATGCATCTCAAAATATTATCGTTGTCGGCAGCGCATCTCCCTCTACAAACAACGATGTGCTGCCGACATGGTAGAAATGTACGAGGACGAGCGATCGGAGTAATGATCGCTCATCCCCATACTTTACTGATCATTGCTCAGGGCGGATACACAGTGTCCAGCTGCTCAGCGTATCCGCTCTGAACGCGGAGCAGGGAATGCCGTCCGAAAAGCCGCACCACATTGTGCCGGAAAAATAAAAAAAAACCTTCATACTTACCCCCTCCCTCTTCTGTGTGCGCAGTCCGGACTCTTGGGATGACGTTGCAGGCCATGTGACCGTTGTAGCCTGTGATTGGCTGCAGCGGTCACATGAGATGAAATATCATACCAGGAGGCCGGACTGGAGAAGAAGCAGGGAATTCTGGGTAAGTATAAAAAAAATTTTATCTGACTTGCGATTTTTGCGGTGGAATCACTGTGATTCCGCCACAAATATCGCAACACACACCACTTTGGTTAAAGCACCACATTGAATTCAATGGGGAAAATCTGCAACAGAAGAGCTGCGATCCCGCAGTATTACTTGACATGCTGCAGCTGAAAAATATGCACTGCAGCTCAATTTATGGGCGTTTTTTTCGGCAGCTTTTTTTCTGCTGTGTGAGGATGAGATTTGTTGAAATCTCGCCCTCGCTGCTGCTTCAGTAATACACTGCGGAAAGTCTGCAGTGTTTATGCCAAGTGTGTTCCTACCCTAAGGGGTCACGTGCTTCCTATAAGGGGATGCTCACACAGAGTGTTTTCGGACGTTTTTCGGGCCGTAAACGCACGAAAAACGGCTAAGAAATCGGAAACAGAATGCCTCCAAACATCTGCCCATTGATTTCAATGGGAAAAATGGCGTTCTGTTCCGACGGGCCGTTTTTTTTTTTACGGGGCCGTTTTTCCATTGACTTTATTGAAAAAAGCTCCAAAAACAGCCGTAAAAAATGCAGCGAAAATTGCTAGTGGCTTAAAAAACATCTGAAAATCAGGAGCTGTTTTCCCTTGAAAGCAGCTCCGTATTTTCAGACGTTTTTGAGTTTGCGTGTGAACATAGCCTAAGATTGGTCTCAGCGTGTGTATGTGATAAAGAGATTAGATTGTGAGATCCTGGGTCAAGGATGAGGCGAGTGATAGATTTCATTTGAGACGGGGAGATTAGACTGTGAGATCCTGTACTCCTGGATGATCTGAGAGATTACAATTTGTGTGCACCGCTGCAGAATACAGATGTAGCCATCTTTATCTTGACTTTTAATGCATTGAAGAGAACCTTTCACCTTCTCTGTTGTGCAGCATATAACGGGCAGGGCTGCACAAACCCTGGGGCACTTTACATTTTTTCCTATCCTCCTCCGTTATTTAGATATCGGTGCCGTTATATTTTGCACCCAATATTTAAAGAGGCTCTGTCACCAGATTTTCAAACCCCTATCTCGTATTGCAGCAGATCGGCGCTGCAATGTAGATAACAGTAACGTTTTGTTTTTTTTCAAAAACTAGCATTTTTGGCCAAGTTATGAGCATTTTTATATTTATGCAAATGAGCCTTTCTTAAGTACAACTGGGCGTGTTTAAAGTTAAAGTACAAGTGGGCGTGTATTATGTGTGTTACATCTGGGTGTGTTTACTTGTTTTACTAGCTGGGCGTTGTGAATAGAAGTGTATGATGCTGACGAATCAGCATCATTCACTTCTCTTCGTTAACACCCAGCTTCTGGCAGTGCACAGACACACAGCGTGTTCTCGCGAGATCACGCTGTGCTTCCTGCCCCAGGTCCTGCATCGTGTCGGACAAGCGAGGACACATCGGCACCAGGCGACAGAGGCTACATCGACTTACCTGCAAACGCCGATGCTGCTGCAGAATCAACTGTAGCCTCTGGTGCCGATGTGTCCTCGCTCGTCCGACACGATGCAGGACCTGGGGCAGGAAGTGACGTCACAGCGTGATCTCTCGAGAACACGCTGTGTCTGTGCACTGCCAGAAGCTGGGCGTTCTGAAGAGAAGTGGATGATGCTGATTCGTCAGCATCATACACTTCTATTCACAACGCTCAGCTAGTAAAAGAAGTAAAAACACCCCGATGTACACACACAATACACGCCCACTTGGACATAACTTTAAACACGCCCAGTTGTACTTAAGAAAGGCTCATTTGCATAAATATAAAAATGGTAATAACTTGGCCAAAAATGCTCGTTTTTGAAAAAAAACAAAACGTTACTGTAATCTACATTGCAGCGCCGATCTGCTGCAATACGAGATAGGGGTATGAAAATCTGGTGACAGAGCCTCTTTAAACAACCCCCTGAACTGTAAATGGGGTGTGTAATTAGCAAGGCGGCGTGTAACATGGCTTTGGCACTGTCCAATCATCTACGGAGCTCGGAGCTGTGGCTTTTGTTGTGTGATATCGCGCTGCAGCAAATTATCAGAATCCAGATAAAGATGGCTACATCTGTATGTCGGTGCTATATAAGCAATGGGATATCAGTATATGGCAGAGTAACGGATAAATCTGTATATCCATATCCTACGTTGTGTATCGAGAGCCTCTACTGCACATTATCATTACAGGTCGACGGAGAAGCCGATTTATCTTTGACAACCATTGTAATATTTCCAGGTTCTTTCAATTATGAATCATTTAAAAACACTTCGTTCGGATCTTTCTTGAAAAAAAAATGTCACCCAAAGCAAATTACTTTCCAGCTACGAAACGAATTGTAAAGGCCTCCCCTCCCCCGTTCCGTAAGAACCTGTTGTTCTATTTAAATATTCCCGTACTTAGTGCAGCAATCAAACACAAACCCGTTACTCTCGTAGTGATTTTCTCTGCGGGAGACTCTTGTTCTCAGCAAAGTGCACACTCTGAAGCGGAGATAATAGCAAACGTCTTATTAATGACACATGTTACGTGGCGCGGCGCGTGCAATTACCAGGATTGGACTCTGAATCGTCTTCTCTGTCATGGAGGAAACCTGCGCGTCTTAAAACAATTCATAAGACAGCCTGAGAAATGATGAACAACATGATGGGATTTCTGGGCAAATGGATCTCCGCCAGGAAAATCAGCACCTTCCAAGAACATGTCATTCAGCCACCAGAATCCTACTGTGTCCTGATGAGGAGCAGCAACTCTGAAACAGTTCTGTCTGCTGATGGGGTCTCTGGTCTGTTTCAAGGGTTGGATATTGTCTTACATAGTAGTCACCTATAGGGGGCACTAGAGACACAGTTGTCTTCCTTCTGGAGGAGAGCCAGTAGGCAAGCAGAGGGGAATCTCCAGTAGAGCTGTCCACGGTGCTGAAATGGATTGATGACATGATTGACAAGGATTTGCACAACTCAACACAGTCTGATGCTGCTGTATATCCGCATAATAACAAGGCTATTCTGAGACTTGTAGTTCCACAAAATGTACCAGGGACTCGAGCATTGAGTTCCCGAATGTTACTCTTTATATCCTCTATCCTAGATTAACTCATAAAATATCTATAACAATGTTACAAAATATATTTTTCTTGTCAAGTTAGAAGTTACAAGTCTGTTGTCAAAAGAACGCTTGTCTGTGTCCTCATGACAACACTTCCTAATATTGGGCAGTTTAGTGACTTCATAGGGACATCGAGCGGCTAATTAAGTCACTTTTTTTCATAGAAAAATGATGGGCTTTGATTGATTGCTTTTTGATCCTATCATAACACTGAGCTGACATTTCACCATAACAGGAAGTGTTATCATATGGACACAGGTACAGAAGTCTTTTTCAAAGCAGGTCTGTCATATTTAATTGCATTTTTAAAGGCAAGAATTATATTGTCTTACTTGTTGATGTGAGTTTTTCCTTGTCTCAAAGCAAAAAAACAAAACAATTGGCCTCCACCATCGCTGCTGGCAATGTTGGAATCATAGGTGCTTATTAGATTGTTTACTATTAATGTATTGTTACACAATATCCTATGGTGGCACATACCTTCTGTCAGAAGAGTGTCTGTATCAGTTACCCTATGACAACACTTCCTGGTCTGTGGAAACTCAGGGTCATCATGGGGAAATTGAGCTCCATGATCAGAAGTTTTTTTCATCTTCATATTTGAGTTAGAAAAGTGTAAACTGTGTTTTGATTGGTTGTTTTTAGACCTAATTATCCAATGATAACACTGAGCTGCCATAGCACAGGAAGTATTGTCATGAGGATACAGATATAGAAACCTTTTTTATGAGCAGTCCTATCATTTCAAAGCAGGCTTCATATAGATGGTAAAATAATTTATAATCAGAAATCCCCCCCCCCCCCTCACCTTCCTTTAGACAGTGCTCAGCATTGATATAGTTAAAGAGCCCAGATTGGAGCTTAGCGCAGCAGTGCGACTGTCAATCACAAGGGATCTGCAGCTATGAAGTTTATACACATCCTGGTGCAGTAATGGGCTTGATATAACACGTTCTTATACAGATATAGCAGAGCTGTGTTTGTCATTTGGATCAGTGAGTTATCTCTGGACATACAAAAAACAACAACAGTTCAGTGACATTTACATCTCTGCTACATCCACATTTGTATAAAAATATTTTGCCATATTAGATATAAGCAAATTATATTTTGAAAGCACCGCAAATTAAGGTTATGAGTTCCCTGGAATAGTCCGGTTTCCAGTGCAGCCTGTACTGGTGGGGCAGACTTTATTGTAATCATTGTACATATTCACTGTTGGTGCAGAGCACAAAGTGAGGGGGTGTAAATGTCACTTTGATCTGAGAATCAGGGAAACAAGGAAACTGACGTTCAATTATGGAGGCAAAAAAAAACCATAAAAAATACTAAGTAATGGATTCTTGTTACGTGGTAGAAAAACATTTTGTAGCTGTTACAATGTGTAATATAGGAATCATTGAGTTCACCTGTAATGTTCAGGCATAGTGTTATTCCAGACACAGATGTGTCGAAGCAACAGTGACGAGTTTGTCATTTGGCTCTCCTCGTTGTGATATTAAAAGGCAGTTTTCTATAGAACTAAAGGGAAACTTATTACCGGGGAAAAGGGTTGTACTCTGCAGAAAACACCTTCTCTGTTACAGGTAGTGACTTATGGGGGGTCCCACTGTTAGTCCAGGGGGGGGGGTCACTTTGCCTACAGTCTAATGTAAGGATCTCCTAAAGAAGATCAGTTGTTTACATTGGCTCTCTGATATTAATATTATGGGGAGGGGTCCCCCTTATGTCAACACCCTCTATTACCTGTTTATGCCCTTTTGAGCTGTATGGGGACAGGTTTTCTAAAGAAATAAAAACCTCTGAGGCTCTTAGGGCATGACCACACATGGCGGAATTCCTCCGCAACTGTCCGCATCAATGCCGCACCTAATCCGGGTTGCGGATTACGGCTGCGGATCTGCACAAAATGTGCAGAAAATTGATGCGGACTAGCTGCTGCGGACTGCGGGAAAAGTGCTTCCCTTCTCCCTATCAGTGCAGGATAGAGAGAAGGGACAGCACTTTCCCTAGTGAAAGTAAAAGAAATTCATACTTACCGCCCGTTGTCTTTATGACGCGTCCCTCCTTCGGCATCCAGCCCGACCTCCCTGGATGACGCGCCAGTCCATGTGACCGCTGCAGCCTGTGCTTGGCCTGTGATTGGCTGCAGCCGTCACTTACACTGAAACGTCATCCTGGGAGGCCGGACTGGAGACAGAAACAGGGAGTTCTCGGTAAGTACGAACTTCATTTTTTTTTACAGATACATGTATATTGGGATCGGTAGTCACTGTCCCGGGTGCAGAAACAGTTACTGCCGATCGCTTAACTCTTTCAGCACCCTGGACAGTGACTATTTACTGACGTCTCCTAGCAACGCTCCCGTCATTACGGGAGCCCCATTGACTTCCTCAGTCTGGCTGTAGACCTAGAAATACATAGGTCCAGCCAGAATGAAGAAATGTCAAGTAAAAAAAGCAAGACGCATCCGCAGCACACATGACATGTGCATGACAGCTGCGGACTTCATTGCGGAACTTTGAATCTCCATTGAAGTCAATGGAGAAATTCCGCCATGAGTCCGCCACTGCTCCGCAACAGACAGAGCATGCTGCGGACACCAAATTCCGCTCCGCAGCCTATGCTCCGCAGCGGAATTGTACGCATCGTGTAAACGAACACTGCTAAATTAAAGTGAAAGTCAATGTAGAAACGGCTCCGCTGCGGATTAACGCTGCGGAGTGTCCGCAGCGGAATTTAAGTGCAATTCCGCCATGTGTGAACCCGCCCTTACACATCTGCGTTTGGAGCCTCAGTCACAGGTTCTGTCAAATGTGATGGCATGCAGCGCTGTCCTTCCCGTCAAAGCAATGGACACCACAACAGAACCCGACAGACCCCACTATAAGTAAATAGGGTCCGTGGGGGCGCCACTCATATCCATCGTTCAATGGATACTGCACTGCATTGTGATTTTCGTTACAAACTGAAACCACAACACAGATGTGAACAGAGCCTAAATGATAAATCCAGCTCTGCTACATATGTACAAAAAAGAAAATAACACAAATTAAACACATAGTGAGCCCTAGTGGCAAAAATGTGCTCAAGCGATTGTTCAGGGTCCTAACAGTTAGACCCCACCCCGATCTAAAATGTATCAATCCTTCAGTGGATACGGTAGGTGATAAATGTTTTAGTCCAAAATATTATTTTAAATGTTACTAAATAAATAACTAAATAAATGTAAAAGGAAGACCCAAAACAAATATTAATAACATATAAAATAACCCCCACATATTGGGTATCCCCAGGAGCGTAACCACTTATACTTTACACATGTACACTTTGTTTAGGTCGGAGATGAATTAGATAGTAAAACAAAACCAAAAAACGTTTTGCTTGTTCCCACAAAATAGTATAAATAAAAAGTACAACTTTTCCCGCAAAAAAACAAACTCATTTTGCTACGAGACAGATAAATAAAAAGAAATTACATGATCCAAAATGTCAAAAAATGATGTCTGGTCCTTGAGCCCAAAAATGTCTGGTTAAAATGGATTGACCCACTATTAAAAAGGTGCTACAAAAAGTAAAGTAATATTAACCCCCTCTCTGTTTAACTATTTACAACCATAACACTGCCATAAAAGCTTCATTATAGGTTACAGGCGCTTGAATGGTAAATCACCTAAGTTGTGTAGTGTGGGAGTAGGAATTTATATGAAAAGAGAGACCAAAGTTTGGGGAGCAACACCTGTGGGCAGTTATATTGGCTGCCATCCAGAAACGTACATTACTAGAAAACCTTTTCATAGCCGTGCGCAGTAACTTTGGCAAGGTCATGATCCTACTTGGGGAGATTCAGCTGGTAGGGAGTCTTTAGTGCAAAGCTCTCTGGGAAAAACTATGCAAATTAGATTTCCTCCCATAGTAGGAAAATTGTCTCTCTGATGCCACCTATGGGTAGGTACCGGTAAGTCAATTTTAAACCCTTTATAGAGCTTTGTAACATCGGGATATCAGCCATACTGGAGACTCCCATCTGTAAAGCAGCACTGTTTTGGAGTAGTTGCTCCTCATCAGTACAGAGTAGGGATCTGGTTGTGTTGCCTTTAGTACTCTAGATGTGTAGGCTTCAACTAGCGCCGGACTGGGGTTCATTGGGTCCACCATAGGATATGATTTTGAGGGTCCACCCTCCACCTATATAGAATTTGTCTACTTTTTATTTTATCCTAGTCCTTGTTGTTATCATTGTACACAGGGGACAGATCATCAATAAGGTCTAATAGGCAATTTGTGAATCAACCCATGGGAAATAGACGCTAGTGGCAAGTAATTGATCCAAAGTCACCTCCAAATGGGGTTGTCTTCTGCTAGACCTTTGAGGGCCATTATTGTGGTAGAGCCTGGGTCCACCGGAGGATCCTCTGGTTCTCAGATGGGCCAGTCCGACCTTGGCTTCAACTGAACCAGGACTCCCGTCACCGCCAGGAAAACCTAGGCAGAAGCAAGGGCCCACTGGACTTGGGTGGCCCTTGGTGTTCTGGAGAAAAAAATCTCAAGCCCAAGGTGGGGGAGGTAGAGGTAACCTGGCACAAGGGCCCACATACACCTGGCGCCGGCTCTGAACTGAACATGGAGTTCTTACCATTGTCTCAGAATAGTTATCAGCATCCCGAGGAGAAATTCTAATTTTCTGCAATTTTACGTCTGACCTGTTACTATTCTGTAACGATAAAGTGAACAGCTTTTTGTATCCAGATGAATCAGCACCAGTTCACACAACCTGGGGATAAGAGTCCGAGCTGCCCAGCTGTGCCAGCCCAGTGCCAGCTGGATTCCTGTAAAGCAGATAGAAGCATGTGCGGCTCCTTCTGTTAAATCGCGTCACACACAACTCGCACTTCACACCTCTCATTAACCAAGATATGAGTTTGTTGTGCGGTGCAGATACAGACTTGTTCCCGGAGCTCCCAGCACGGATTCATGTCTGCGCTCCTCTAGATGTTGTACATCTCCTCCGGGCTGTAATAATAATCACACTGTAATCTGATGGGTAGACGTGTAATCCAGACAGATGTACCCACATAGAAAGAGAACTGTCTGAAAGACAAAATCATACGGAAGTACACAGGACTCATGCGGTATCCATATAGAACACCATTCAAAAGTACAAGGGACTCATGTGGTACCCGTACAGAACATTATACAGAAACTCATGCGTTACCCATATAAAACGCCATATAGAAGTACACGGGACTTATGCGGTATCCATATAGATCACCATAAGAAACTACAAGGGACTCTTGCAGTACTTATACAGAACACCAAATGGAAGTACACAAAACTCATGCGGTACCCGTACAAAACATTATACAGAAGTACACAGGACTCAAGCGGTATCCATATGGAACACCATACAAAAGTACAAGGGATTCTTGCAGAACCCAGACAGAACACTATACGGAAGTACACAGAACTCATGCGGTACCCATATAGAACACAATACAGAAGTACATAGGACTCATGTGGTACCTAAATGGATCACCCTATGAAAGTACAAGGGACTCTTGCACCACCCATACAGGACACCATGTGGAAGTTCACAGAACTTATTGAAATGAATGGAGCTTAGCTTCAATACCACAAGCAACCACTGGAGAAGTGTGGCACTGTTTCTGGAACTAAGCAGCCATGTTTTTGTAATTCTGTACAACCCCTTTAAGCGTTATTTATGTAAAACCAGACGGGTTTTTGCGATGCGGCATGGGTTAATGGGATTTCGTACAGTCCTAAGAGCCGGCTGAGCTCTGTATAATGAATGAACAGAGATGTACATACTACAAGCTGTGGGTTTAAACTTGGCTTCAGAGTCGTCCTACTGGTTTCCACTATTGAAATGAACATGCCGGCTGGTGAAGAACTCAAGGGATCTTCCCACTGCCAAAAAAAGTCGTTCTGTTCGGATGCCGAGATACATCTGTAATCTTGTCTTTTGTGATCCACAATAGGCATTCGAGGCTGACGAGTTCCTCCAGACTTATTATTTATTGTGTATCTCCGACCTCTGTGGGGACCGAGTGTAAGAAAGAACAAAGCTCAATGCTCCACCATATGAAGCAGAACTGCAATAACTGCATTTTTAAAGAATTTGCAGCCCACAGACTAAGTGCAGATGTCGAGAGAGGGGGAGGGAGAATTAGGTCATAAGAAATAAGACTTAAAATGTAAATTGCAATTTCTGTTCTGAAAAAAAAAAACCCTCGTCTCTTATAAAGTCTGGGATTAGCTGCAGAGAGAACAGTGGAATCGGTGGAACGCGTTAACTGCGCCGAAGAGGTTTGAAGATTGATGCTCATTATATTATCCAGCAATATCGGTGAATTATATTACAATAAAATAATGTTACTGCGGCTAAATTAAAAGTAATATAGGTCTGGAGGTTTTATTCGGATGTGGTAAGGATGGTAGCGGAGAGGTCTGCGTCTTCAATAGCTACAGGCAGAGAGCGGGGTCTGCAATTTCATTATGAATAAGATGAGGTTCTCGGTCAAAAAAGCAGAGGCCAACGAGGAATAATGGGGTCCCATAGCCAATTATGTATAGGGCCATCCTTGGTCACTCCTAGATACTGTACACACACCAAACACGATATACATAGTACCAGACTTAAATGTAGAGAAAGGCACCTAGGACACAATAATAGCAGTAATGCATAAGCATTAAATGGAATAAAACTGGGGATAACGGAACAAGAAAATGACCTGGTTATTCTGGTAACAAATAAGCTGCAGCACTCAATGTCAAGCAGCAGCTGCAAAAGCAAATAGTATTTTAGGGTGTATATCAAGAGAGATAAAAACCTGTGATTCAAATGTAATATTACCCCTCTATAAATGTAACAAATAAGCTGCAGCACTCAATGTCAAGCAGCAGCTGCAAAAGCAAATAGTATTTTAGGGTGTATATCAAGAGAGATAAAAACCTGTGATTCAAATGTAATATTACCCCTCTATAAATGTAATATTACCCCTCTATAAATGTAATGTTACCCCTCTATAAATGTAATATTACCCCTCTAGAAATGTAATATTACCCCTTTATAAATGTAATATTAACCCTTTATAAATGTAATATTACCCCTCTATAAATGTAATATTACCCCTCTATAAATGTATTATTACCCCTTTATAAATGTAATATTACCCCTCTATAAATGTATTATTACCCCTTTATAAATGTAATATTACCCCTTTATAAATGTAATATTACCCCTCTATAAATGTAATATTACCCCTCTATAAATGTAATATTACCCCTCTAGAAATGTAATATTACCCCTCTAGAAATGTAATATTACCCCTCTAGAAATGTAATATTACCCCTCTAGAAATGTAATATTACCCCTCTATAAATCCCTTGTAAGTCCACATCTTGAATACGGAATTCAGTTTTGGGCTCCAAATTCTAAAAATGACATAGGAGAACTGGAGAGGGTTCAAAGGGGGACGACTAGATTATTAAATGGAATGGGAGGTGTCGCTTACAATGAAAGGCTAGAGAAATTGGGCTTGTTCAACATGGAAAAAAAGACGTCTTAGAGGTGATCTTATTAATATGTATAAGTATATGTGAGGTCAATACAGAGAACTTGCACATGATCTGTTCCTTCCAAGGACTTTACAAAGGACCATGGGAAATTCATTGTGTGTGGAAGAAAGACGTTTCCGACCTCAATATAGGAAAGGGTTCTTTACAGTTAGAGCAGTCACACTATAGAATGTCCTTCCTCAAGAGGTAGTGATGGCAGATACTATGTCAGCATTTATAAAAAGTCTAGATGAATATTTACTGACGGATGGCATTGAGGGTTATAATTAATGAAGCAACGAATGACGGCAATTTATTTAGAAAGGTTGAACTTGATGGACCTGTGACTTTTTTTAACCTATGTAACTCTAACTATATAGTATGTACATACTACACACATAGAGCTACACACATGGGTATGTGCACTGACCCGGTATGGCAGCACACAGTTTCTATGGGTCCATCTATCCATGTGCCCGCAGGGAGTTGTGTCCTGTTACATGATGTCTCTGTGAGCACCCTTTCTCCCCTAGAAGCATTCCACAATTTTCTTCTTAGGAATTCTCATGAAATTTTCTGAGGTACAGTATGGACCCATAACAGGAACCTTAAAACACAAATCCATAACACGGCCGTGTACATGAAGCCTTATGCTAATTTCTGTTATTGGGAAGCTAGATGGAATTTTTTTATCTTCCTTGAGATTAAATAAGAAACTTTTTTGTTTTTCCATCTTGATGACTTTCTATCTGTGACACTTGTTTTTTTCTTTTGTGCCATTAGGACCGTGACCGTGTCTAACAGAGATGCAGACCTTGTCCACTTAGAGACTAAGACTCCAGAAGGATGTAAGTGACAGTGAATATTATGTAATTTGCATGTTTTTCATAAGTAATATTAATTCACAATAATAATAATAATAAAATAAATAGGTTAAATTGGATGGATTTTAAGGGATAATTCTCTTTTCATTTTAGCCCAGTAGAGTTTTAAATTGTAACCGTAACTACCACCTATTATTTCTAACCCTTTAATCATAACCCTCTAATCCTAACCAATAACCCCTAACCCACTAATCCAAGTAGACTGACCCTAACCAATAACCCTAAGATATTAACCCTAGCCAAAAACCCTAACCCAACTAATCCTAACCAATAACCCCTCACCCACTAATCTATGTAGACTAACCCTAACCAATAACCCTAAGCGACTATCTATAGCCAAAAAGCATAACCCACTAATTCTAGCCCACTAATCCTAACCAATAACCTCTAACCCACTAACCTAACCAATAACCCCAACCCCCTAACCCTAACCAATAACTATAAGCAACTATCCAGTGCCAAAAACCCTAACCTAACCCACTAATCCTAGCCCACTAACCCTAACCAATAACATTAACCCACAACCTTAACCTACTAGTCCTAGCCCACTAACCCTAATTATCAGATGATGGTTTCCCCTGGGATACACAGGTTACAGGGGGGATCTCACTGTTTTAAGAGTTCCTGCTCGGCTTTTTGTGGTGGAGCTTTTTGTCAACATGTTCATGCCTTTCATTAGGTGTTCTTTATTTTCTCCTACTCAATCCTTCAGTCATGGGTGTAGCTATAGGGGTAAGAAGTATCCGTTGTACCTGGGCCCTGGTGCCTGGAGGGGCTTTAAAAGCCCCTCTGCCAAATAAGATGACACCAGTATTATAAATGGCGCATGGTAGGTGGGGGCGGGGCCTATTATAAGCATTGGGGCCCAGGAGCTTAAAGTTACGCTTTTGCCTCCAGCTTTGTCTGAAAGCTCACGAGCCATATGCAGTATTTGGTGCCTAAAAAAAATATTGAAATTCTGGACTACTCCTTTAATGTTTTTGATTTAAAATGGATACAAATCAATGTTGGGATTTGGAGCGGGGCGGAGCATGACACAGACACTCAAAGAGCACTAAAGAAGCTCCGCCCCCTTGGACCCTTTACTATGTATCAGTTTTGCCTGCAGTGTTCCTTTACCCATGTATCTATTTTGCATTAACTGGTTCATTTGGTTACATTTACCTCCTTATTTCTATTTCAACCCCCCACCCTCAGCTTACACTGCTCACCAACACTATTTAGATGAGCCCTTCTCTGCCCAAACGGAAAAGTTTTCATGCAAATGAATTTTTATCTTTCTTATTCTAATCCGGAGCATTTCAAATCATTTATATGAACCTTTTTAGAAGCGTCTTCCTTCTCGGAAGCAGATTTAAGACTCGCTCAGTGCAGCATTACACGGCTTAATTCCAGCCCTAGATTGTAAGATATTAAATTCAATTAAAATAAAAATAAATAAAAAGGAAGCGGATCCTTTCTACAGATCAGAGCTGAGAGCCCTCACACAAAGACAAGGCGGCAGAATGTGGGCGACATCTTGTATTGACACTATTGTGGTCAGAAAGTTTCTCTGATAGCTGTTTTTTTCATTCTTGGGAAATTTAAAGGGGAACTCCAGGAAAAACTAAATAATTCTGGCATGACAGCAGTTAGAGTTGTACATGCTTAGAAAAACATGGCTGCTTTCTTCCAAAGACCATGGATTGTGTCTGATATTGCAGCTCAACTCCAATGAAGTGAATAGAACTAAGCTGCAATACCACACACCACCTATGGACAGGAGTGGCGCTGTTTTTGGAAGAAAGAAACCATGTTTTTCTTATCCTGGACAATCCCTTTAACCCCATCCTCCCATTATGCACTCACAGCGGTCCAGAAAGCTTAGACACGAGGAGCTGATTGCATCACCCTGTCCTAAAATAAATCAGGGAAGTACATAGAACTATAGAAGATATAAAAAGCCTGGAAAATAAAAAGAAAGACCCCAAATTCTGCACATGAAAAAGTAGGGGGGGGGGATTCCTTGTGCAAACATCAAAAGCCAGAAGAAAGTTTGTGTAGAGGCCTCACCACCTGCATACAGGAGGGAGAGAGAATATCCGTTCTTCAATTTACGTGCAAATATTCTACTCACTGTATAATGAAGTCACTTATTCCATAATCCCAACGGAGGAATGATGACGAGCATCCGGCGGCCAAATCATGCAGAGAATATATAGGAAGCATCGAAAGAGAAAATACAGCAAAAAATGTTCATCACCAAAGTCAGAGAGTCGTGTATTAATATCACAATAAAAGATAAAGGGCTTCTCTCCTTAGGGGAACACTTGTCAATTTTTCTTATTAAAAGGGGGTCCCTTGCTTGGTGTAAAACCGAGAGTCACTGCAAAGAGTAGCTCTTGCTCTGGAGGACTATGGAGGTCCATGTAATTCATAGTCGCCCAATCAAAAAGTTTAATCTACTTCATCCCTGGATCTGGCATAAGGGTGACAGGATAAAGCTTTACCGTGGTCATTTGTGCTCCATTCTAATTAGTTGTCGGCAGTGGTCCATGGGGCCCTACTGTATCTGTATAAGACTACATATATTAGTGTATATATGAGTAAAATTCCATAAATCCAGCACCTGATGATCCAGAAATCCCGGTAATCCAGTATGTAACAAAAATAGTCCCATGAAGGAATTTACCTGAAAGACGGCACTTTACTTCCTTGGGGGCAACACATTCAAAGGTCCTTAGTAACTCTGGTGAGTCCATGGCATCTCTTGTTGGACGCCGGCTGATGCTCACGTACCATTGATGATGTGCCAACTCTGATTTTCCCTTATCTATGTGAGTGTGGGGCATGGTCTTGTTATGATTCTCACTGGAGAAGTAGATCCTTGAAGCAGCAATAGATTAAACTGGAAGGGGCAGAAGGTAAGGAGTCACCCTCAACCCTCGCAAGGAGAAACTGACTTTCCAGCTCAGATTTCTAAGTCACAGTCCCCAGAATGGTCACGATTGTTGGCAGAGATGCTGATAGAAACGTCTGTAGAGGACCAGAGGCGAAGACGGGAATGGAACCATGAGTCGTCACCAGGAGAGCAGTCAAGATGCATCAAACAAAAAGATGAGACAAAGTAGTTAACAGAAAATGAGCCGGGAATTAAAACCAGCAGGTCGGACTACATGTACCAGACGACAAATCTGAAGGAGCAAGGCGAAAGTAAAATCTACAGCAACACGACACGGCCAAGGACTGGAGGCAAAGTAGTCATGGTCCTCAGCGGGGAAGTGTCGCTGGGTTGGGGCGGGAGGTAACAGTTATTTTCGGTTCGGGGCTTCATTGTCCGCTTTGGCCCTTTTTACTAGTCTTGGAGCTGCTGAAAAGTCAAGAGATGACTTGGATGTAGCATCGAACCACTGGTGAGCAAGTAAGTTCCAACAGTTCGGAATGTCCCATGATCCAGCACCTCAGGGGTCCTCAGGATCATGGATTATGGGTATTTGAATATAATATATATATATATATATATATATATATATATACAGCTGGATATGATAGAGGACAGTAGGATAGTTTTTGCTCCGACCTTCAGGTCCACGTGACTAACATTGGATAATTGGATATAACCATGGAAATGCCTTCAGTTATGGAACACCTTAATGAGGCTCAAATTTAATAAATTTAGCAAAGGTATAAGTGAATTTATCTTGGGTGCCTCACGATCTCATAAAATGATTATGATTCTGCTGTCTACGATTGCCGGTGGCTGCAAATGATGCAAAAATTAAGGGGAGGCCGGAGAATCGAAGACAATTACTGCCCATAGGCAGCACTGCAGAGATGCCGGGCACTGCCACACTGGTTTGTCTTATCCTGTCCTTCTCACTCCCAGGTCCCTACATGACACGTCACTTCATCTCTCCTGGAATTATTCTGATTTGGGTAAATGTAAATGATTGCCGTGATTTCCAAATCAATTACCTACGTGAAGATCTTTGGTAAATTATCATATTTGCAAATGTCAAGTTGGTGGTGTCGTGAAAAGTTGCCAAGGAAGAAAATCTTTGAGTTTAAGTTTTGCTGTTCTTTTTGTGTTACGTAAATTTTTCCCATTCTAGGTCAGATTTTTATTTTTTTTGACATATTGTAAGTCCCAGGAGCAGATGGTGAGGAGCGGGTGAATCTGCTGTGCTGTATAATGCTTTAATTAGCGGACGAATGCAGATTAAATTTACCCAGTCAATGGGAAAGTAAGTTTTTGGCCAATAAAATGTGAAAAAAAAAAAAAAAAATCTTAAAAAAAGGAACTCCCTCAAAATATGTCCACTTTTTAGGAATGTGTTTCTTTTGCCATAGACAGACCTAAGGCCTCCTGCACACTTCAGTGAAATGCTTCAGCGTGTTATTTTAACGGATATCTTTCTGAGCCATTAAATTCTATGGGGCCATGCACACTTCCGTTTTTTTAACGGAACCGTGTGGCCGTTCCGACAAAAATAGAACAGGTCCTACTCCTGTCCGTTTTTGACGGAACAGTCTCAGGTCATTCCATTTATTTGGTCCTTTGAAAAAACGGACTGCACATGTAAGCTGTCCGTGTGCGCATCCGTCATTAGCGGCCGTACGATGGGCAATGGATGTGTGCATGGGGCTTAATAGGAAACATTTAAAAAACAAAAACTTTTTTTCGTTGACCTCTGAGCTGGCATCTTATGGGTGAACAGAACCAATACAAAAACTTCACCATCTCCCAATTTTTTTATTTTCTTCTATAAACTGAGCAAACAACATTGCGAAACGAAAAATTAACATAGCAAATGATAGTAAAGCCTGGAAATTTGGCGCCGGAGGTGTACATATAGCGTGTTGTGCTGCATAGAGGAGCAGCGGCCACAGGAAGTTCTAAAAATGGATCACGCTTCTCTCGGCCCCTCCCCTGCTCACATTCTCCATGGGTCTCAGGGGGCCTAAGGGGCTATACCTAAACACAACCGGTATTAGGCACACGGTTCCTCACTCCACCCCCCAAACTTATTGCTTGCCCTCATACATGTGCTTGTGACCTTCCAAGAGTGTGTAGGAGAGCAGGTAGTTGGTATGGGGGAGATGTGGAGCCCTGTTTATGTTTGATTTCAATTAGATATTAAGTTTTTTTTCTGGAGGGTGGGGGAAGGGTCGAGAAACCGTGCTTCTACTTACCATCATATGTAAATATAAGCATGGCCCCTCACCTCTCCCAACCCCCAATCTATGACCTGCCCTCATGGGCTTGTGGAGAAGAGCAGGTCATTGGTATGGGGGGGAGAATTTTTTATTTTTTTTGTAGGGAGTCAGAAACCATGGTGATTATTGCTCTCTTCCATTTGTTTGTGACCTTTATACAATACTTAAAAGCTTTGTACACCTTTTGAAATGTTTTTTGTTGTTTTTTTTACATAAAAATGTCTATCAGTGTTTTTGGTGCAACTTTCTAAACCCTTTTTATAATAAAAAATATTTTTACTTTTTGAGATACAGCTGCTTGGTATCCTGTATACAGAGCAGCTGTATCTAGTGCTGAATCCTGTATCCGTCAGATCAGCGGGACTGACGTGTTCAGTGGCAGAGGGTCCTGCGTGTCTCTGACAGTTCACAACTTAGATGAGATCGATAACAGGTGGATCCGCAGGACCTGCTGCCACTGAACTCGTCAGTCCCGCTGACCTGACGTATTCATATCTCAGCACTAGATACAGCTGCTCTATATGCAGGATACAAAGCAGCTGTATCTCAAAAAGTTAAAAAATGTTTTAATCAAATGTATCTAGAAAGTTGCACCAAACACACTGAGACATTAGGTAGTTAAAGGCTATGTAAACCTTTGACATCATATATTTTTTTAAGAAAAGTGTGCATCAGTGTGATTGATGCAATTTTCTAAATACATTTTATTAAAAATTATTTGTACTTTTTGAGATAGAGCTGCTTTGTATCCTGTATATAGAGCAGCTGTATCTAGTGCTGAATCCTGTATCCGTCAGGTCAGCAGGACTGACAGGTTCAGTGACAGCGGGTCCTCCGTGTCTGACACGCAGGATCCACCTGTTAACGAACACAACTAAGTTCTGAACTGTCAGAGACACGCAGGACCCGCTGACACTGAAACCATCAGTCCCGCTGATCTGACGGATACAGGATTCAGCATTCAATACAGCTGCTCTGTATACAGGATACAAAGCAGCTGTATCTCAAAAAGTGGAAAAAAAGAAATAAAATGTATTTAGGAAGTTGCACCAAACACACTGATGCACAATTTTATTTAAAAAAAACACAAAAACAAAACAAAAAAAAAACAATGTCAAAGGTGTACATAGTCTTTAACCTCTTAATTTCCTTAGACAACCAGGAGTGCTATCATCAACCCGGTCATTGCCCCAGACAACCAATGATGTTATTATTAACAGGGATGTAAAGTGATATGTCAGACGTTTTGATCGGTGAGGGTCCGAGCACTGAGACCCCCACCGATTGCGGCAGAATCAGGTGAGCGCTGATCCGCTTAGTTTCTGATTGGTTTTCCTCAGAAAGCCGGGCAGTTGGTGTACGGGCTCATAGACTTTTATTATTTTTTTTATCCACATGTTTTTCTTATAAATATTTTCTACCTTTTTACAACCGGCCATGAAATTCCACGGCGCACAGAACAGGAGGAAAGGGGGGAGGGGGAGAAGAAGAAAAAAAAGTGTGGGGAGGATTAAAGAGTTCAGAAAGAGAAAAGTCTCTAGGTAATTTAGGGGTTATTCCTATGAGAGTTACATAGAGCGTCTCTCTCTCTCTCTCTCTCTCTGGAGGACCTGCCCTGTCCTGTATTACACAGACAACACATAGATATGATTGAACACTGTGTAATGCTTCATTTCTCCTGTGGTGGCGCTGCAGGGAAACTAAACACTTACTGCCAGGTTTCCCCACAGATTATAGATGATCGCCGGGGGTCCCTGCAAAAAAACAAATCTTCATATTGATGCAAAAATATCAAAATTAGTCGTTCCTGAGTGCCAAGATAAAAAAATAAAGACATTTTTGTGAAGTCCTTAAGCCCAAAAATAGGTTGGTCCTGAAAAATGAAGGTGCCTTGTTTATTGTCTTTTCTAATTGGTAATATAGCCACTTACATAGTGAAATATAGAGTTATAATAGAGTCATAATAATTCAGAGTAAATAGAAGAAGTAATTCTGGTAGAAAATATTTCAGCCTTTTTAATTTTTGACATGAACTAACCAGCAGAGGCAATGGATGATGGAGCTATAAAAAGATTGTAATTTACTTTGACATTTTCATGTTGATGACATTTTTGGGGCTGTGAGTAACTGCAGTGAATATTGTATATTCTGTTCCCGGCTTCCTGCTTACACGATGTAAACTCCTGTTGACTTATTCATTACTGATGGTGACAAAGGACAACGGTTCATCCAGAAGATGGAAAATCCATGTCCGAGATGACCTCAAATGTAACCTCATAAACGTCCTTGTCTGGCCCTTGGAGAAACCCATACCCAAGGGCCAAATTCAGTTCAAGGGTGCAGTATAGAAATTATATTTATAACTTTATCATATATACCATTTTGCCACAAATGGACCCTCAATCTCAAACAAAAAAAGAAAATAAAAAACATTTAGAATTTTTTGCACGTTCTGTTTGCTTTTAAGGGGGTTGTCTCACGAAAAACAACCCCCTTCCACTTGCCCAATCAGGGCATACGCATGTCGGAGAGTGGGGTCTCTTGCTTGGTATCCCCCCTATTTGGCACATATTGGTTCTACCATAGTCACCCAATAATAGACGTGAAGGGTGAACGATGCCCAACAGCAACTTTAACGCAACATTTTCCATTAGAGCAAAAAGTTGCATGTCCTCGAGCAAGTGAAGGTCACAGAACGCATTCATAGAACTCCCCAGCAGTTCGTTTTACATGGCTGATTTTATTATGTAGTCTTGGTAGGAGGTCTAGATATGGAGGAACCCTCCACCACATAAATGGTTAAAAAGGGAATCTGATCACTGAGGCAAAATTACTCCAGTCATTAAAAAGTTAATTTCCGCTCTGGACTTCATCATCAGATCAGGCGGTATACCACGCTCCGTCTTCCGGTTGGCTTGGGTTTGACGTGCTTATCTCTCCGCTACCTTGAATATAAAGTACAGAATTCATAGCAGATTTTGACTCAAGTTCTGGGAATTTGGTGGTGGAGCCGCGAGGATTCGAGACGTGTGTTTTCTGCCAGAGAATAAGCAGGAAAAGAGAGCAAGCTGTCTACGGACACAAAGGTGTTAGCGAGTCTGTCTGAAGCAGCTGGTAGAACATTTATCTTGTCTGAATCCCTAGCCGGGAGGTCATGGCTTGAATATCTCCATCTGTCTACAGAGCTGATCACAGATTTATTCCTTCAAGGCGCCATTGGCACCTGAACTGCAGAACAACTGAACGCCAGTGTTACCTGCAATTATGTGCCACTTCCCCATGTCTTAACAGACTACAGATGCTGCCAAGAAGGGTTTTTGTTCAACCGAAGAAAGGAAAGAAGTGTGAGGGGAATTCTAGCAGTAACTGAATCGCCATTTGCACGATGTCTTGAAGTTGATTATATGGCATTGGGATTTTCATGTCGTAGAATTTAATGTTTATCAATCTCAATAATAATGAGCTAATATATGAAAAATTACAACTACAGATGAGCAAGTTCATCTGTCAGACTCCCGATTATGGGTCCTCTCTGCCAAAAAGTTCGCATTTTTTGCTCTTAAAAGGGTTGTCTGCCATAGACCATCTCTTTTTATTATAAGGTTCGTCCTAATAAAAAGCTTTTCATATGAAGGTTCCACTGCTGGGATCCCCAGAGGTCAGCTGTGATCTGTGAAGGAACCTGGCTGCAAGCGTTTTCTTCTCCTGCAGTGCCCCCGCAGGTGAAATGAAGCATTACACAATGCCCATTCAAATCAATGGGCTGTGTGTGTAATGTAAGGATGTGCTGGGTCCTCCAGAGCGATAGACACTCTTTGTAGCCACACTCTACTTTGGCTAATAGATGAGGGACCAAGAACAAGGAACTCCCTACTATTAACTAAGGTATTTAAAAATGGGTTTCAAAAACGAGTCTCGCCTTCCACTCTACACAGTCCCTATTTTTAAATGTAAAAATTTCACAACTTTTCTTTTTCGTTTTTAATTTTACCAAAAAGTGATGATATTCAGCAAGGGGCATTACCAACTCATTGTGTGGATGATGTTGTCGACACTTACGTACAGGACATAATTGTGCACTTTACTTTCATCCTCCAAAATGACGTGTTTGACCATGTAACATATTTATAGCAATAGTAAAATAAGTAAGAAAATTTGCATTTACCGTAATTTACTCTTCTTCTTCTTTTCAGATGCTCAATACATCGTCTGTAAGATGAACAACTGCTCCGAGACGGTGAGGACAAAGCCCTTTGCAGGATATATTGATACTAACTCCCTCATCGTCCAAGATGAATATGTCTTTGTACAGGTGAGTCAATGTCAGCCTTCCCTATAGCATGTGTCCTATGGCTTTGATTGGTTATTTTATATATATATATTTATATTAAAGGCCAATTAACATAGATTTCCAGGATCCCCCCCCCCCCCGTATTAATGTTTATTCTTCTCTGTGTATGTGCAGTAGATAATCTTATGTTAATGATGGTTTAGCTTGTGATGGGCTTGTGCGTATGCACAGCAGCCAATCTGAATAAGCAGAGCTGCAGTATAAAGTATGGAGCTACAAATTACCTTTTGTTAGAACAATGGATGAACTGGACTAGACCAACTCTTTGTCAGCTAACCAACCAATCAAACAGCTAACCATTAACTAATGATACGATTACACCATTCATAGTTCTTGTTTAACTCTTCGCTAGTCAAGGCATTAGTACTCTTAGTCAGTCAAGGCATTAGACCAGTGTAATGGCAGTAATCCCTTACCTTCCGACGGCCACGACCGCAGACTTCTGGCTTCTTGCCAGCATCTCCCTCCTTGGAGACGCCAGCACACGCGGCCGTCCTGCTCTGAAGTGTCCTCTAGGGTGCGCGCGCACGCTCGTTCCCGGCCGTAAAGGGCCAGCGCGAGCACATGCAAAGAGTTATCAAATTATCCCCATATCACCCTGGACTATAAAAATGGCTCTGCTCTTCCACTCCATGCCTGAGAATTGTTGTTGCCTACCCATGTTCGTATTGCAAATGGTCCCTTGGTTGTTTCATGCGCTAAGTGTTCTCGTATCTTTCTTCCCGTATCCTGTATCCTGTTGCTGTGTTTGTTACTTTCACAGTCCTGGGGTATGTGGATCCAATAGCTGCCACTCCATTACGGCGGACTGGCCTAGTGCATCAACATACCCCAGGACCGTGACAACCAGTCATAAAATTAGGGCAAGCCATTGTAAGAATAAAGGATGAAACCAACTCTCTGTTAATCAGATCATTGGACAGCTCTTAGGATTAACCAACCCTTCTCTAGTCATTAATCCATTCATAAGGCTAATATATACATCCAGGCATTAAACCGAACCTTTGCTAGAACATTAGACCATTCTTGGGACTGGACCAACTCTCTGTTAATCATTAGACAATTCGTAGAACCAACCATTAAATAATTTTATCATTATATCATTCATGGTTCTAGTATAACTTTGCCAGTCAAGAAATAAGACCAGTCGTCTAACCAGTCAACCTTTATAAATTGGGCACCAATAAATACTGAATGACCGCTGTGTGGCCACCGAAACTAAAAATAAATCCTATAAAAATACACATGTGCCTTTTTGTGGTATTGAATGCCCTCTTACATGGGCCAATTATTGGGAAAACAAGCGGCAATGATCATGTGAATGTTCGTTTCCGATCATTTACACAGGGAAGCGATCAGCTGATGAATGAGCAAACGTTCATCAGCTGATTGTATTGTTTATGTTGCAAGGAATATTATCGTTGTCAGCAGCAAATCTTCCTGTGTAAATCGGGAGTTGTGATGCCGACATGAGAGAAATATAAGGGGACGAGTGATCGTAGTAACGAGTGCTTGTCCCCATAAATAGCTCCTTGTGAAAGGAACAAACGAGCGCCGATCAACGAACTGTCTTTTTGATCGGTGCTCGTTTCCATGGCCCGTGTTGGGCCATGTAATAGGACCCTTAGTCTTATAACTAGGCCAACCTGTTATTAGAACATTCGACCATTCATGGGACTGGACCAACTCTCCACCGATTAGATCATTAGAGAGTTTTTAGGACTGACCAACTCTTATCTAGTCATATTATCAGACCACTACTAGGACTAGAATAGCCCTCAGCCAGTCAAGACATTAGACCAGTCATATAACTGAACCAAAGATGAGTCAATTACGGAATGAGACAATTCATAGGACTACACGACCCTTAGCTAGTCATATCATAAGACCATTCCCAACCCCAACAGCTCAACCAAAGACCAAACAGAGCAAAGACCGTACTACTCAACCAGTATGTAGCCTATGAAAGCTCTATACTCGAACACTGGGGGTGAACAAGACCAGTATACGGGCCCCTTACTCTCCAACAGCTCATCATAAAGCACCTTTTTAGGTCTCTGTAACAATCCACAAGAAATTAAAAACCATGAAATAAACTCAGAATCTTCCATACATCAAATAGACAGCAAAAATAAGCTTTTAAGGGGAGTTACCCCCCCCCCCCGCCACCACCCACCGCCTGGGCCCCGCTGCACATATGGTATATCTGCCCTTGCACAAACATGTACAGATGTAGTCATCTGAATCTTGACTTTTAATGCATTAAATACACAGAGTCAGGAAACTTTAACTTGACTTTTTTAATGACTTTTCAATGGCTTTTGTTTGGTGATCTCACGCTGCAACACGTTATCAGAGTCCTGATGAAGAGGGCTACACCTTTACCTTCATCTGAGGAAATCTGCACTGGTTTGCCCAAGAAGAATAACTAGCAAGTGAAAGGAAAGATAATAAGCAGATGTTATTGCGCTGAAAAAGTGAAGACTTAACCAATACATGAGCAAAGATTAAGCAAATCTGTGAAAATTATCTTCATTGTATTTTACCAACAAATTCCTTATTTTGGCGTAATATTTACTGCATATAAGACAATGGGGTCTGAAATGCGGGTCCATATTTCAGCCTTCATAAGGCTTTTATGGCTTGTGTTTAACAATGATGATCGGCCTGGCTGCTAAATAGCTCAGGTATATAAAGATCAGGTGTATAAAGCTCAGGTGTATAAAGCTCAGGTATATGTAGATCAGGTGTATAAAGCTCAGGTACATATAGATCAGGTGTATAAAGCTCGGGTATATAAAGCTCAGGTACATAAAGCTCAGGTACATAAAGCTCAGGTGTATAAAGCTCCAATGTATAAAGCTCGGGTACATAAAGCTCATGTGTATAAAGCTTCGGTGTATAAAGCTCAGGTACATAAAGCTCAGGTGTATAAAGCTCAGGTGCATAAATCTCAGGTGCATAAAGCTCAGGTGCATAAAGCTCAGGTACATAAATCTCAGGTGTATAAAACTCCAGTGTATAAAGCTTAGGTACATAAAGCTCAGGTGTATAAAGCTTCGGTGTATAAAGCTCAGGTGTATAAAGCTCAGGTACATAAAGCTCAGGTGTATAAAGCTCAGGTACATAAAGCTCAGGTATATAAAGCTCAGGTACATAAATCTCCGGTGTATAAAGCTCAGGTGCATAAAGCTCAGGTACATAAAGCTCAGGTACATAAAGCTCAGGTATATAAAGCTCAGGTGTATAAAGCTCCGGTGCATAAACCTCTGGTGTATAAAGCTCAGGTGTTTAAAGCTCAGGTATATAAAGCTCAGGTACATAAAGCTCAGGTGTATAAAGCTCAGGTATATAAAGCTGAGGTACATAAAGCTCAGGTGCATAAATCTCCTGTGTATAAAGCTCAGGTACATAAAGCTCAGGTACATAAAGCTCAGTTGTATAAAGCTCCACTGTATAAAGCTCAGGTGTATAAAGCTCAGGTACATAAAGCTCAGGTACATAAAGCTCAGGTACATAAAGCTCAGTTGTATAAAGCTCCACTGTATAAAGCTCAGGTGTATAAAGCTCAGGTGTATAAAGCTCAGGTACATAAAGCTCAGGTACATAAAGCTCAGGTACATAAAGCTCAGGTACATAAAGCTCCGGTGTATAAATCTCAGGTACATAAATATCAGGTACATAAATCTCAGGTACATAAAGCTCAGGTATATAAAGCTCAGGTATATAAAGCTCAGGTATATAAAGCTCAGGTACATAAAAGCTCAGGTATATAAAGCTCAGGTATATAAAGCTCAGGTATATAAAGCTCAGGTATATAAAGCTCAGGTATATAAAGCTCAGGTACATAAAGCTCAGGTATATAAAGCTCAGGTACATAAAGCTCAGGTACATAAAACTCAGGTACGTAAAGCTCAGGTATAAAAAACTCAGGTACATAAATCTCCGCTACATAAAGCTCAGGTGTATAAAGCTCAGGTATATAAAGCTCAGGTACATAAATTTCCGGTGTATAAAGCTCAGGTGCATAAAGCTCAGGTACATAAAGCTCAGGTACATAAAGCTCAGGTGTATAAAGCTCAGGTATATAAAGCTCAGGTGTATAAAGCTCCGGTGTATAAAGCTCAGGTATATAAAGCTCAGGTGTATAAAGCTCCGGTGCATAAACCTCCGGTGTATAAAGCTCAGGTGTTTAAATCTCAGGTATATAAAGCTCAGGTACATAAAGCTCAGGTGTATAAAGCTCCGGTGCATAAATCTCCGGTGTATAAAGCTCAGGTACATAAAGCTCAGGTACATAAAGCTCAGGTGTATAAAGCTCCACTGTATAAAGCTCAGGTGTATAAAGCTCAGGTATATAAAGTTCAGGTACATAAAGCTCAGGTACATAAAGCTCAGGTACATAAAGCTCCGGTGTATAAAGCTCCGGTGTATAAAGCTCAGGTATATAAATCTCAGGTACATAAATCTCAGGTACATAAATCTCAGGTACATAAAGCTCAGGTACATAAAGCTCCGGTGTATAAAGCTCAGGTATATTAAATTTCGGTATATAAAGCTCAGGTACATAAAAGCTCAGGTATATAAAGCTCAGGTATATAAAGCTCAGGTACATAAAGCTCAGGTACATAAAGCTCAGGTGTATAAAGCTCAGGTATATAAAGCTCAGGTATATAAAGCTCAGGTACATAAAGCTCAGGTGTATAAAGCTCAGGTATATAAAGCTCAGGTATATAAAGCTCAGGTACATAAAGCTCAGGTGTATAAAGCTCAGGTACATAAAGCTCTGCTACATAAAGCTCATGTGTTTAAAGCTCAGGTGTATAAAGTTCTGGTGTATAAAGCTCAGGTACATAAAGCTCAGGTATATAAAGCTCAGGTGTATAAAGCTCATGTACATAAAGATCAGGTGTATAAAGCTTCGGTGTATAAATCTCAGCTACATAAAGCTCAGGTACATAAAGCTCAGGTACATAAAGCTCAGGTACATAAACCTCCGGTACATATAGCTCAGGTGTATACAGCTCAGGTATATAAAGCTCAGGTATATAAAGCTCAGGTACATAAAGCTCAGGTATATAAAGCTCAGGTATATAAAGATCATGTACATAAAGCTCAGGTACATAAAGCTCAGGTACATAAAGCTCAGGTACATAAAGCTCAGGTGTATAAAGCTCAGGTACATAAAGCTCAGGTACATAAAGCTCAGGTGTATAAAGCTTCGGTGTATAAAGCTCAGGTACATAAAGCTCAGGTGTATAAAGCTCAGGTACATAAAGCTCAGGTACATAAAGCTCAGGTACATAAAGCTCAAGTATATAAAGCTCAGGTACATAAAGCTCAGGTGTATAAAGCTCAGGTATATAAAGCTCAGGTATATAAAGCTCAGGTACATAAAGCTCTGCTACATAAAGCTCATGTGTTTAAAGCTCAGGTGTATAAAGTTCTGGTGTATAAAGCTCAGGTACATAAAGCTCAGGTATATAAAGCTCAGGTGTATAAAGCTCAGGTGTATAAAGCTCAGGTACATAAAACTCAGGTGTATAAAGCTTCGGTGTATAAAGCTCAGCTACATAAAGCTCAGGTACATAAAGCTCAGGTACATAAAGCTCAGGTACATAAACCTCCGGTACATAAAGCTCAGGTGTATAAAGCTCAGGTATATAAAGCTCAGGTATATAAAGCTCAGGTACATAAAGCTCAGGTGTATAAAGCTTCGGTGTATAAAGCTCAGGTACATAAAGCTCAGGTGTATAAAGCTCAGGTACATAAAGCTCAGGTACATAAAGCTCAGGTACATAAAGCTCAAGTATATAAAGCTCAGGTACATAAAGCTCAGGTGTATAAAGCTCAGGTATATAAAGCTCAGGTATATAAAGCTCAGGTACATAAAGCTCTGCTACATAAAGCTCATGTGTTTAAAGCTCAGGTGTATAAAGTTCTGGTGTATAAAGCTCAGGTACATAAAGCTCAGGTATATAAAGCTCAGGTGTATAAAGCTCAGGTGTATAAAGCTCAGGTACATAAAACTCAGGTGTATAAAGCTTCGGTGTATAAAGCTCAGCTACATAAAGCTCAGGTACATAAAGCTCAGGTACATAAAGCTCAGGTACATAAACCTCCGGTACATAAAGCTCAGGTGTATAAAGCTCAGGTATATAAAGCTCAGGTATATAAAGCTCAGGTACATAAAGCTCAGGTACATAAAGCTCAGGTGTATAAAGCTCAGGTACATAAAGCTCAGGTACATAAAGCTCAGGTGTATAAAGCTTCGGTGTATAAAGCTCAGGTATATAAAGCTCAGGTGTATAAAGCTCAGGTACATAAAGCTCAGGTACATAAAGCTCAAGTATATAAAGCTCAGGTACATAAAGCTCAGGTATATAAAGCTTCGGTGTATAAAGCTCAGGTACATAAAGCTCAAGTATATAAAGCTCAGGTACATAAAGCTCAGGTATATAAAGCTTCGGTGTATAAAGCTCAGGTACATAAAGCTCAGGTGTATAAAGCGTCGGTGTATAAAGCTCAGGTACATAAAGCTCAGGTACATAAAGCTCAGCTACATAAAGCTCAGGTGTATAAAGCTCAGGTACAGAAATCTCTGGTGTATAAAGCTTGGGTGCATAAAGCTCAGGTACATAAAGCTCAGGTGTATAAAGCTCAGGTGCATAAAGCTCAGGTGCATAAAGCTCAGGTACATAAAGCTCAGGTACATAAAGCTCAGGTGTATAAAGCTCAGGTACATAAATCTCAGGTGTATAAAGCTCCAGTGTATAAAGCTTAGGTACATAAAGCTCAGGTGTATAAAGCTTCGGTGTATAAAGCTCAGGTGTATAAAGCTCAGGTACATAAAGCTCAGGTATATAAAGCTCAGGTATATAAAGCTCAGGTACATAAATCTCCGGTGTATAAAGCTCAGGTGCATAAAGCTCAGGTACATAAAGCTCAGGTACATAAAGCTCAGGTACATAAAGCTCAGGTACATAAAGCTCAGGTGTATAAAGCTCCGGTGTATAAAGCTCAGGTGTTTAAAGCTCAGGTACATAAAGCTCAGGTGTATAAAGCTCAGGTACATAAATCTCCGGTGTATAAAGCTCAGTTACATAAAGCTCAGGTGTATAAAGCTCCACTGTATAAAGCTCAGGTGTATAAAGCTCAGGTACATAAAGCTCAGGTACATAAAGCTCCGGTGTATAAAGCTCCGGTGTATAAAGCTCAGGTATATAAATCTCAGGTACATAAATCTTAGGTACATAAAGCTCAGGTACATAAAGCTCCGGTGTATAAAGCTCAGGTATATTAAATTTCGGTATATAAAGCTCAGGTACATAAAGCTCAGGTACATAAAGCTCAGGTGTATAAAGCTCCGGTGTATAAAGCTCAGGTGTTTAAAGCTCAGGTATATAAAGCTCAGGTACATAAAGCTCAGGTATATAAAGCTCAGGTACATAAATCTCCGCTACATAAAGCTCAGGTACGTAAAGCTCAGGTACATAAAGCTCAGGTACATAAAGCTCAGGTGTATAAAGCTCAGGTGTATAAAGCTCAGGTACATAAAGCTCAGGTACATAAAGCTCAGGTGTATAAAGCTCAGGTATATAAAGCTCAGGTATATAAAGCTCAGGTACATAAAGCTCAGGTGCATAAAGCTCAGGTGCATAAAGCTCAGGTACATAAAGCTCAGGTGTATAAAGCTCAGGTATATAAAGCTCAGGTATATAAAGCTCAGGTATATAAAGCTCAGGTATATAAAGCTCAGGTACATAAAGCTCAGGTGTATAAAGCTCAGGTATATAAAGCTCAGGTATATAAAGCTCAGGTACATAAAGCTCAGGTACATAAAGCTCAGGTACATAAAAGCTCAGGTATATAAAGCTCAGGTACATAAAGCTCAGGTACATAAAGCTCAGGTGTATAAAGCTCAGGTGCATAAAGCTCAGGTGCATAAAGCTCAGGTACATAAAGCTCAGGTACATAAAGCTCAGGTGTATAAAGCTCAGGTGTATAAAGCTCAGGTGTATAAAGCTCAGGTATATAAAGCTCAGGTATATAAAGCTCAGGTACATAAAGCTCAGGTACATAAAGCTCAGGTACATAAAGCTCAGGTGTATAAAGCTCAGGTACATAAAGCTCAGGTGCATAAAGCTCAGGTACATAAAGCTCAGGTACATAAAGCTCAGGTGTATAAAGCTCAGGTATATAAAGCTCAGGTGTATAAAGCTCAGGTATACAGTATATCCACATCAGGATCAGACTTTTTATGTTGCTACATTTTCATTCTTTTTATTGTCGGTTGTGGTGGTAGAGAAGTTGCGGAGAGCTGGGACACGACGATAAATTGTTTCATAGCTCCTTATTAAGCACTGGTCAATTAGAGTTTATCGAGCATTAAGTCTTCATAGAACTCAGAATGTAGAAAGTTTCATTACAATAATTAGCTGAAGTGCGCGGCTTATTTTAATTAATCAAACAAGGGTGAATGAGCAGAAAAGAAGCAGAACAGTCATTGGAAGTTTTATTTTGCTGCCCATTGAACTGCGATGACAATGAAAGAAATTAAAGCTGGATCGGCACAGATAGAAGGTACCGCACCGGCACCATGCAAACGAGCGCAGGCTGGAGTGGGGCAGAGGACGCCGCCACTGGACTCTGGAGAGAAGAACTTCTCAGCCAAAATCAGTGCCTCACCCATCAAATGAACTTTTGGCTGAATGGAAACAAATTTCCCAAGAAACTCCAAAATCTTGTGGAAGCTGTTTCATCCGCAACAAGGGGCCCAACATCATAGCAACATCCATAATATTGAGATGGGATGTCTAAAACGTGATAGATAGATTAGATAGATAGATAGATAGATAGATAGATAGATAGATAGATAGATAGATAGATAGATAGATAGATAGATAGATAGATAGATAGATAGATAGATAGATAGATAGATACAGTAGTGTAGCTACCTGACCCCAAAGCCAGGGGGGTCCGTGGCCCCCCAGTACCATGTCTACCAAAACTTACTATAGTAACTGGGGCCTATGTAATAAATTACACGGGCCCCTGTTACTACAGTAACAATATACTTACCCTCCTCATCAGTGGCGGATTAAGTAGACCATGGGCCCTGGGCTGTTACCCAAACTTGGGCCCCCCTTCCTCACCGCCGCCCTGCCGCGCCGTAACTATTTTTAACACTACCTTTTTGGGCAAGCATTAACAGTGTTACGATTTCCCTTGTCACAGCGCGGTGTCCCTACATACTGACAGGATCACACTGTGCAGGGACACAACCTCCTGACAAGGGGAATTGTCTATCAGTCCTGGACTGCAGAAAGACTTTTTGTGAAATACAAGGATTCCTATAATAAAAATGTCAGGAGAGGTGACAGATTCTCTATAAATCTAGTGACTCACAGGTGACGACGTCTCAGATTCTAGTAGTTTTTTTCCTCTTTTCTTCTCCATCCGGTCCAGCGCTCATGACGACTTCTCCCGGCCATGACTCATTTCTGCAGAATTTGCCACTCAGACGTCTCCTCACTTTTCCAACATTTCCACACCTATAAACGAAAATAAAGTTATCATGGTGCCACATACTGTACCCCTAAATATAATAGCACCAAACACTGCGCCTGAATATAATAATACCACACACTGTAAAACACCATACACACAGCCCCCTGTACATAGTGCCACACACAGCCCCTGTAGATATTACACACCCCCATAGATATCGCCATACACAGCCCCCTCTATATATCACACATCCCCCCCATAGAGAGCGTTACACACAGCCCCCTATATAGTGCCAAACAGCCCCCCTGTAGAGAGCGCCACACAGCCCTCCCCCTTGTAAATAGCACCAAAAAGCCCCCCCTATAAAGAGCGCCACACACATACCACTGTGGATAGCACTACACAGCCCCCCCCTTGTATATAGTGGCACACAGCGCTCCCCCTTGTATATAGTGGCACACAGCGCTCCCCCTTGTATATAGTGGCACACAGCGCTCCCCCTTGTATATAGTGGCACACAGCGCTCCCCCTTGTATATAGTGGCACACAGCGCTCCCCCTTGTATATAGTGGCACACAGCGCTCCCCCTTGTATATAGTGGCACACAGCGCTCCCCCTTGTATATAGTGGCACACAGCGCTCCCCCTTGTATATAGTACCTCACAGCGCTCCCCCTTGTATATAGTGGCACACAGCGCTCCCCCTTGTATATAGTGGCACACAGCGCTCCCCCTTGTATATAGTGGCACACAGCGCTCCCCCTTGTATATAGTGGCACACAGCGCTCCCCCTTGTATATAGTGCCACAAGGTTATGTACACATTTAAAAACTTTATATTATAATATATATATATATATATATATATATATATATATATATATATAAAGTATGTGTGTGATTGATTGATTTCATTAAAAAATATTTTCACTTTTTGAGATACAGCTGCTTTGTATCCTGTATCCGTCAGGTCAGCAGGACTGACAGGATCAGTGACACGCAGGATCCACCTCAAATCTATCACATCTAAGATTATAATTTAGCGCAGGGCCCGTTTCACTGATCCCGTCAGTCCTGCTGACCTGACGGATACAGGATACAAAGCAGCTGTATCACAAAAAGTGAAAATATTTTTTAATAAAACGGAATTACAAGTTGCACCAAACACACATTTTTATAAAAAATAAAAAAAAACGACGTGATTTTTGCGACGTTTTTTCCGTAGACAATTGCTATTTTAGAATTTTTATTCATAAAGTTTGAAAATAATAGTAAAAAAATAAGCTTTTTTACGTTTCAGCTATTTTTTTTGGTAATAACAGTTTTACCCTAAAATAGACCTTTTATTTGTAATCGTCATTGTTTACCGTAAATTTTAATATATTACATGTCTATATTAGGGTAATTGGGTCAGCGCTAGCGTTACAACAATGATTGGCGGGGGGGGGGGAACGTTTTTATTTTGGGGTGGGTATTTTATGTGTATTTATTATTTCTTTTTTTTTTGCACTTTACTTTACTATTTTTTTATTACTATGGTCTGTCCCCCAAAGGTCAAAGAAGACCTTTGGGGAACTTTATATATATTTTTTCTTTATTTTACAACAGGTTTTTCCACTGTAACTGGGGCTGCACAGCAGCCCCAGTTACAGGGGAAATCAGCCCTCTCATAGTGACGATTGTCACTAATAGGGCTGTGCTGGGTCTAGTTAGACCCAGCAACAGTCTGTCACTAACGGCACCCGGTGATCATGTGACCAGTCACATGATCACCGGGAGGAATAGAGACAGCGCCGCTGCTGCTGTCTCTATTCCTATACACAGCGTTCATTGAACGCTGTGTAAGAAGACATCGGAGAAGACAGAAGCAGCGAAAGCTGCTTCTATCCTCTCCTCAGGGTCCCCGGCAGTCACTGACAGCCGGAGACCCGACATTCAGCTGCCCGATCGCGCGGGCAGCAAGTTAAAACCCGAGCCGTAGAAAGTCTATGGCTCGGGTTTTAAGGACCCTGACCGCTGGCCGTAAAAATACAGCCAGCGGTCGGGAACCAGTTGGGTAGGAGGATAACTAACCTCAGCGCCGGTGACCGCCCGGCTCTTCTCTTCTCTTGCAGCTTTGGAGTAACAGAACAGCCGTCCGTCGCTGTTCTGTTACTCAATGGCGCACTTGTCAGGGAGGCGTGTCCTACCCCTTTCCCGGCCAATTCCCTGCTCCTCCCCTCCTCATCTTCGGAAGTTAGCAGCGCTAGCGCGCTGAATAGGTTTGGAAGATGTGCGGTTCGGGCTGCCATGGGCCCCCTGGGAGCCTCGGGCCCCGGGCGGCCGCCCGAATCGCCCATATGATAATCCGCCACTGCTCCTCATCTGCTAGCCTGTTGCTGCTGTGTTGTATCTGGCTGCTTATGAAAAATGGGGGGACTCCACGTCATTTAAATAACACCAGCCTGCAGCCGCCCCAGTGCCTGACTATCACTATAGATGGTCGGGTACCTGCTCTTCCAGGCACCCCTGGTGACGGTGGGTACTGGGGTAATGGGGGTTAGTGTTAGCCTCTGCACCACCTTAGTAATGGACGCTGTCAATCAGCCAGCGGCCATTACTATAGCGGTAGTAATAAAGTTTAAAAAAATACATGGACATGGAAAAAAATATTTTATTGAAATTAAAAAAACACCACCCAACCCTCATTAACCATTTTTTTTTAAATAAAAACAGCCGTCATCAAAGTAGTCCTCGAATCCGACGTAGTCCGACGACCGAGCCTGTAAAAAAGCAAAACAAATATTATACTTACCTATACTGGGTCACTGTATCTAATCCTATCATGTGTGATACTGTCTGCTGAGCCACTGTATCTAATCCAATCATGTGTGATACTGTCTGCTGAGCCACTGTATCTAATCCTATCATGTGTGATACTGTCTGCTGAGCCAGTGTATCTAATCCTATTATGTGTGATACTGTCTGCTGAGCTGCTGTATCTAATCCTATCATGTGTGATACTGTCTGCTAAGCCACTGTATCTAATCCTATCATGTGTGATACTGTCTGCTGAGCCAGTGTATCTAATCCTATCATGTGTGATACTGTCTGCTGAGCCACTGTATCTAATCCTATCATGTGTGATACTGTCTGCTGGGCCTTATAACTAATCCTATCATGTGTGTTACTGTCTGCTGAGCCGCTGTATCTAATCCTATCATGTGTGATACTGTCTGCTGAGCCCCTGTATCTAATCTTATCATGTGTGATACTGTCTGCTGAGCCAATGTATCTAATCCTATCATGTCTGATACTGTCTGCTGAGCCACTGTATCTAATCCTATCATGTGTGATACTGTCCGCTGAGCCCCTGTATCTAATCCTATCATGTGTGATACTGTCTGCTGAGCCAATGTATCTAATCCTATCATGTCTGATACTGTCTGCTGAGCCACTGTATCTAATCCTATCATGTGTGATACTGTCTGCTGAGCTGTGTATCTAATCCTATCATGTGTGATACTGTCTGCTGAGCTGTGTATCTAATCCTATCATGTGTGTTACTGTCTGCTGAGCCACTGTATCTAATCCAATCATGTGTGATACTGTCTGCTGAGCCACTGTATCTAATCCTATCATGTGTGATACTGTCTGCTGAGCCACTGTATCTAATCCAATCATGTGTGATACTGTCTGCTGAGCCACTGTATCTAATCCTATCATGTGTGATACTGTCTACTGAGCCATTGTATCTAATCCAATCATGTGTGATACTGTCTGCTGAGCCACTGTATCTAATCCTATCATGTGTGATACTGTCTGCTGAGCCAGTGTATCTAATCCTATTATGTGGGATACTGTCTGCTGAGCTGCTGTATCTAATCCTATCATGTGTGATACTGTCTGCTAAGCCACTGTATCTAATCCTATCATGTGTGATACTGTCTGCTGAGCCAGTGTATCTAATCCTATCATGTGTGATACTGTCTGCTGGGCCTTATAACTAATCCTATCATGTGTGTTACTGTCTGCTGAGCCGCTGTATCTAATCCTATCATGTGTGATACTGTCTGCTGAGCCCCTGTATCTAATCTTATCATGTGTGATACTGTCTGCTGAGCCAATGTATCTAATCCTATCATGTCTGATACTGTCTGCTGAGCCACTGTATCTAATCCTATCATGTGTGATACTGTCTGCTGAGCCCCTGTATCTAATCCTATCATGTGTGATACTGTCTGCTGAGCCCCTGTATCTAATCTTATCATGTGTGATACTGTCTGCTGAGCCAATGTATCTAATCCTATCATGGCTGATACTGTCTGCTGAGCCACTGTATCTAATCCTATCATGTGTGTTACTGTCTGCTGAGCCGCTGTATCTAATCCTATCATGTGTGATACTGTCTGCTGAGCCCCTGTATCTAATCTTATCATGTGTGATACTGTCTGCTGAGCCAATGTATCTAATCCTATCATGTCTGATACTGTCTGCTGAGCCAATGTATCTAATCCTATCATGTGTGATACTGTCTGCTGAGCCAATGTATCTAATCCTATCATGTCTGATACTGTCTGCTGAGCCACTGTATCTAATCCTATCATGTGTGATACTGTCTGCTGAGCTGTGTATCTAATCCTATCATGTGTGATACTGTCTGCTGAGCCACTGTATCTAATCCTATCATGTGTGATACTGTCTGCTGAGCCACTGTATCTAATCCTATCCATAGCTATGGGACTGACGGGTTCAGTGTCAGCGGGTGCAAGATCCACATGTTCTTGATCACATCTAAGTTATGAACTGTCAGAGACATGCAGGACCTTCTGGCACTGAACCCGTCAGTCCCACTGATCTGACGGATCTATAGCTACTCTATATACAGGATACAAAGCAGCTGTATCTCAAAAAGTAAAAATATTTTTTAATAAAATGTAATTAGAAAGTTGCACCAATCACACTGATACACAAATATTTACCCCCACCAATCAAAACTTCTGACATGTCACTATGACATGTCAGAAGTTTGTCAAACGTTTAGCTGCACTTTAATACCCATTTGTGTCTTATTCATGCAAATTACGTTCTTGGCCATTGTATTCACCTCTTGCAGAATTCTGGCTACTCTCTTCATAAGACTGAAGCTTTTAGATATTTCCCGAGTAGCCGCAGTGGTCCGCCTTCCCTGGTCATGGCTCTCTGTAGACACATGATGGGCACTTGGCCCAGCCAGCTGAATGGTGCCTGATCACGCATAAGACCTGGATCCTGTGCAGTGTAATAATTCATTGAAGGGTTCTCTTGGTACTTGGTTTCTCAATATCGCCTACACCAAGTAATTAGGTTTTCTTAAAGTCAATGAGCAATATGCTTATCTCTTCTCTACTAATTGTATCCCCTGAGCCTAATTGTTTGCTTCACGCTGGTGAATGTATTGGATGGAGCTTTTGGCTGAAAAATGGTTGGAACTCCCAAAAAGCATTAATTCAGGAGTCTGCATGGTGCTTCTTTCCTAAAGTATCAGCGCACGGATGTAGAAGGCTTGGAAGAATTTGAATGCCCTCAAATTTTTCACTTTATTTTACTCATTAATTACAATATTGCTTGGATTAATAATTATGTTTTACATTAAACATGTAAAAAAAAAAGAATACTTGTAGTACCATGCCTGACCACATGGTGTGCTGTTATACAGAAACATCTCCACAGGCAATATGGAGCACGAAGCGCTGTCATAAAGTCATGTGCAGTACATTACTCTACATCACTACCTAGTGGTAGGAATATATAGTGCTGCCATTTAAGAAACTTGGAGGCGAGGTTATAAAGTTGTTGTCTGGGTTAGAAGAGTCCCTCATTCAGAATTATCATGTATTAACAGGAAAGGAGAGTGTCTTTCTCTCTCTGGAGGACCCGACACGTCTATGCATTACACTGACAGTCTGTTCATTTCAATGGTAAGGGTATGTTCACACGGCTTATTTTCGGACGTTCTTTGGGCCGTAAACGGACGGAAAACGGCCGAAAAACCGGAAGCAGGACGCCTCCAAACATCTGCCCATTGATTTCAATGGGAAAAATGGCGTTCTGTTCCGACAGGCCGTTTTTTTACGAGGCAGTTTTGAAAAACGGACGTGTAAAAAAAGGCAGCGAAAAAGAAATGCAGGTCACTCCTTGGGACGTTTTTGGAGACGTTTTTCATAGACCTATTTTATTATTATTATCATTATTTTATTATTATTAATATTATTATTATTAATAATAATAAAATAATAATGATAATAAAAATAAAATATGATGATTATAATAAAATAATAAAATACTAAAAATAATGATATAATATTTTTTTTTATTATTACTATTTATATTATTATTATTATTATTATTATTATTATTATTATTATTATTATTATTATATTGTTCTAACAATATAATAATTGATGGAATTGTCCAAGGTTTCCCCCTTTAACATTAAAGAACGGTTAGAAAACGGTCAATAGAATATTTGGAGGTGAGGAATAAGGGCGGGGCTGTGACAACATCACCACTTGAATCAACGCTACTGTGGTATACTGTGAGTAGATCTCATGAATGCATTATCAAAATCTAACATTACTGCACAGGTAAATTCAGAATAAAATAATACAGCAAAAATGAAGCCTTTCTCATCATACCTGCTAAAAACATCAGATAAGTGGGGGGCAGGGCAGGTTCACATAGAGGGGCAATTGTAATAGGGGTTGTTGATGTCAGATAACGCATTGAAAATCATTGGAGAGGTGGCCGACATGTTTGTCCCTTTTCTTCAAAATGAATGGGAGTTATAAAAAGCTCTAACACCTTCCCACCGGCAGTGGGTCCTCTTGATGCCGGAGGTCAGTAAAAAGAGCTCTCCACTTTGGACAATCCCTACTTGTTAGAAGGGTCCATTGACAATAAGCGGCTCACAGTGTGTCCTGCTGCTGGGACCCCCAGCGATCAGCTGTGATCTGTGGGGAAACCTGGCAGTAAGTGTTACATTTTCCTGCAGTGCCACCTCAGGAGAAATGAAGTATTACACAGTGTCCATTCATATCAATGTGTTGTCTGTGTAATGCAGGACAGGACAGGTCCTCCAGAGAGTCGGATCCGTTTTCACAGACCCAATTCACCCGCTGCCACTCGGATGCCGTGCAAAACGGCCCGAGTGACACTCAGTCATGTGCAACTGGGAGTATAGATATGCCCCTGGCAGAGAACCTCCAGAGGTCACATAACCTTACATTGAGGACCTCCTTGAAGGAGACCAGCGATTGGGTTGAAGAAATACCTCAATAGAATATTTTTTATTTTACTTACAGTTTATTTTTTTTGTAGAATAGAGTTTTGGGCACTTGGCAGCTCCAGTAGGTTCCACTATTTCAATGAAAGGGAACCCCACATGAGCAGCCAGTTCTTTATTGACAATTGGGACCAAAACTGGCCCATGCTCGGGATCAGTGAGGATCAGTCCCAAATGATTTGTTTTATCACCCCTTTAGAGGCTTTTGTACCCCAGACTTTGTGGGATATTGACAGGATTTGCAATCAGAGTGCGATCGGAAGGGTCCAACTGCTGGGACATTCCCAATTCAAAGAGCTGTGGTGCTCCGCTCATGTTCAAGTTGTCAGATTTCTGTATCTTCTACTGACTTTAATGAAGAGTGGCGGCACAGTGTCGCCGCTTCTCTTTTGGGAATGAGAACTGGTCATTCTCGTTTTCAGGATTGGTAGTGGCTCTAGCTGCAGAATCTTATGTCTACTGCTACCTCCTGCTTTTTCAGTGTATGTACAAAGCATGGTCTGCAGCGATGCATTGTGGGAGAAGTAGTGTTTATACCAAGGACTGGTACAATTCTCTGCTGTGATACATTGTAGGAGATGTAGCGTTTGCATCAAGCATGGTGCAATAATGTGATAAGGTGCTTTGCTTTGGTGAATTGTGGAAGATGTAGTCTTCATGATTGGTGCAATAATTTTAACAGGTGTTCTGCTGCAATGCATTGTGGAAGAAGTAGTGTTTACACCAGACATCGTATAATAATACAGGAGAGAAACAAGATGGGTCCAGTGCTGTGGTTCGACGTCCGAAACGCGTAGGCTCTGAGGATATTATCCCCCCACTTTCTCACACCAGGACTCCAAACACTTGGATCTCTTTTAACCAGGACCATTAAACTTGGAACTTGCTTCCATTTTACTAACCACAGCGCTGGACCCATCTTGTTTCTCTCCTGTATTTCTCTATCGTGTGCCGACACGAGGATCCGGGCGCTATCTACGACACGCTCCATAGTGTCAGGTGAGCTGGAGGATTCCTCCCTACCTCTGGTTTTTTGATCGTATAATAATCTAATAAAGTGCTTAGCTGTGCTGCATTGATAGAGATGTGATGTTTATATGAGACACTGTTCAATAATCTGATAAAGTGCTCTGCTGTAGTGCATAGCAAGAGATGTAGTGTTTGCTCCATGCTCTGCATAGTATAAATCAAAAAACACAACACTATTCTGTAAGGATGTAGTGGAGCTGAGTTTGTCAACTGGCATTGAGTACCGTGATATTCCAATGTGTTACCTTATAAATCTGCAGGTAACTCTACTACATTCCGAAAGAAACCGTTCAATTACTTATTCAGCTCTGCTATATCTGTATATGGATTTAAATGGTAAACTGATGCCCTTCGCGCTGTGCCTATAGAATCTTTTGCATGTTCCTAAATTTTTGAGATTCTCCAGCAGTTGGTGCCGATTTACAGCAGCGGGTTTCTAAAGTGTACGAACATTTTTGTACATTGATATTGCGACCTCTTCCCACAGAGAGTTCTAGCACGTAATATCGGATAGCGCTAATCCCGTAATACCCCAATTAAGAGATTTTTGAATCTGTTACTTCCTAATCTACTGATTCTATATGGCTCTTCCCTTACTGGCTCTTACTGCACAGTAATTAGAGGTAATCCCCAAACCTGCCGATGTAGCAGAGCTAGTGACCTGGTTTAATGGGAACCAAGATTTGCAGGAACAACTTCTACCCACCTGGCAAATCTCAACACAGACTAAGCCTAAAATTGTCCGCAGTGCAGCAGATTGTGATCCTCAATCCATTTAAGCAGCCTATACTGATGTTTGCAGCCGTTTCTTAGTGATACAGATGTAGCAGTGCTGAATTTGTTACTGTACTACATACAGGGCTAACTCACTGTGTTGAGGTAGAGTAGGAGCTGTACCTATGGAAAATCTCTTATAACACATTTTGGGACATTGTATCTGCCCCTTTTCTCACTTCTCCTGCTCCTGGGAAAGCTGGGTGACAATTTATATGGTCACCATTACTGTTGCTATAGGGGTCGTTACCCAGATTTCTTAGTACCCTGATTGACAAAGCTTCTTTGTTATTAAAGGATACATTTTCTTCTGCGATATTGCTCCCATACCTAGGTAGGTTTGCTTTTCAGGACTCTAGGAAAGTTGGGTGACAACCACTGTGATGGCCGTAATGGTGGTCATCAATTATCATCCCCTACTAACCATTTATCCTCTGACTTTCTCTATATTGCAGCTGACTTCTGGAGGACGTCCGCACTATTACGTTTCGTACAGACGAGAGCCATTTTCACAGATGAAGTTGCCAAAGTACGCGCTACCCAAGGTACAGTGTCCTCCCATCATTTCATTAATGAAAATTCATTGGCTACCTAAAGGGATCACCCCACTCTGGGTAAACCCTGTCCATTTTGGAGATTTCCCCCGTGACTAGCTCATAGGGGGTGGTCCCACTGCTGGCACCGCCCCCGATTAGCTGTCACTGTTGGAGGAACCACTTAATATCAAAGGACGTCTGTTCAATGAGACAACCCCAGAGGTCCTCCTTAGTGATGGGGGGGGGGGGGGGGTCTAACTAGCAGAGAACAAGTGTTGGGCCCACCTCATTGATCAAGGGTTGGTAGTGGTGGCATGAATCAGCACAATGAAGGGGCCCCATGTGACTTAGGCTCTGACCCTCCCCTCTTCTTCATGTACATACCAGCATACTGTATTTTTTAAGGAGGCCTGAAACGCGTGAACTATAAGCCTCATCTACATTTGGGCCACTTGGATATGAGTCACATGTAATGATCGTTTTTCCTCTGCCTCGCACCTGGCGGGCCCCAGCTGGCTGCGTCGTGTGACCCCTCGTTCTGTCATTTATCAGCAGCACAACTTGCATCTGTGTCTGCATCATTTATCACTAAACATTAGAGGAAAATATGTCCAGATTCATCTATTTTACCGATTCCTCCTCCTCCAGGGACGGAGCGCTGTGATTAATCTTATTCTTAAGACGACCCGGATCTTGGACAGCTGTATACAGAATATTTCCAGCTCACATCTTGCTCTTATTTTCCTGTCTGTTTTCTGCCCGATTGTGCCCTACATTGCAATGAATGGAAACCCTAAGGGGAGAGGCTTGTATTGCTAGCTCCCAGAAGGCATCTGGCTATCATGTGGGCTGTCATGCAGCTGGTCCTCCCTCACTATATGAGATCCCTCGCCTTCTATACTAGTCCATAAGGTTACCGTAGGCATAGGTGCCGGGTGACCATTGACAGTGCCCGTAGGAGAACTCCCTCAACTTTCCATGGTCATCGCCTGCCCGTTCTCCACCACTGCTATCCTATGTGTCAGTCCACTCTGCATTTCTGGTATTACGTTCCTGAACCAGCAGGTTCAGGATGAACAGACATGTAGAGACTAGATTAACTTGCAGCTCATGGGCTCCAATGAAAAATCTTTACCAGGACCCCCAGCTACCATGTGCCAATTCTAATACTGGTGTCATATGTGGCAGAGGGGCCTTTCAGCCCCCTGAGACTCCAGGGCCCAGGTGCGACTGCTACCTCTGCACCCCCTATAGCTACACCCCCGATCCTAGTCATTGCCCATAGAAGTCGCTAATACACTGTCCAAGGTACTTGAATGGTATATACAACTCTACTTACCCCTTCTCTCCTTCCACTCTTCCTGTGTGTCAGTCTTTTCTGCAGTTCTCCCATTCTACTCATTAACCAGAAGGATCAGATTGAACAGAAATACAGGTCCCTAGTGCTCAGAGGAGTTGTCTCCAAGCTCACCACAGTAGTTGAATGACATATACATTTTGCTTACCCCTTCCTTTTTATTACTTTTTCCTGTGTGTCAGTATTTTCTGCTGTTTTGGCATTCTATTCTTGAATAGGAATTTAAGATAAATGAAAATATGAGTCCCAGTCAATGGCTCTAAGAGTGATCATCAAGCTTACCACAGTACCGCAATGCTATATACATTTGCCTGCTCCTTCTCTTCCTGTGTGTCAGTCTTTTTCAGTTTTGGCATTTCATTCATGAACCATGAGGATTTAAATGAAAACACATAAAGGTCCCAGTAAGAAGTTATTGCAAAGCTTTTCACGGTACCTAAATGACATATAGATCTGCCATTGCCTTCTCTCTTCTCTCCTACTACTCTTCCAATGTGTCAGTTTTCCATGCAGTACTTGCATTCTATTCATGAACCAGAAGGATTGAGATGAAAAGGTCACAATCACTGCTTATACGAGTTAGAACAAGTTACCACCTAAATGGCATATACTGTAAATCTGCCAGTCTCTTCTTCTCTGGCACTCCTCCTGTGTGTCAGTCTTTACTGCAGCTCTAGAATTCTATTGATGAATAGAAATCAAAGATGACCAAATACAGAGGTCCCATATCAGTTATTACCAAGTCTACCACAATAGCTGAATTGTATATACATTTGCCTGCTCCTTCCGTGTGTCATTCTTCTCTGCAGTTCTTGTTCTATTCATGAACCAGGAGCATGGACATAAAATAAAATATAAGTCAGAGTAGTTGCCCATAGAAGTTATCACCAAACTTACTACAGTTTCTGAATGGCATATAAATCTGCCTACTAATCTTACTGTGTGTCAGTGTTCACTGCAGTTCTGGCTTTCTATTCAAGATCCAGGTGGATTGAGATGAAAGGAAATTAAGATCACAACCAGTGCCCATAGGAGTTATAACTAAACGTACCACTTGACTAGCATATACATCTAATAGCCTCGTCCCTCCTATTGCTCTTCCTGTGTGTCAGACTTTACTGCTGTTCTGGTATTTTATTCATGGACAGAAATATTGACCCAGTCAGTGTCCACAAAAGTTATCACCAAGCTTACCACAATCCAACATATAAATCTGCCAGCCCTTCTTTACTGCTAATTTTCTGGTGTGTCAGTCTTTACTGCAGTTCTAGTATTTTCTTCATTTACCAGCAGGATCTTGTAAAGTAATTATACTGCAATAAAAAATGGAATCAAATGATGAGATAAATACCTGAAACCTGTGATTCTTATTATCCGTGGTTGCAATCTATGAGGTCTCTTAAAATAGAAATTTAGGATTTAATTAGTCTTGAAAAATTGCTCTGGAATTGTAAAGATTCCCAGAGCCGGTCACAGATTTCCTTTTTTTTTTCTTTCCTTCTGTTGATAGAAAGTAACTTTGTCTTCATCTACCATTTGTTCGCTATTTATTCAGAGAGAACAGCTTGATACCTGTGAATTTATAGAAGCCGACACAATTATTTGCTCGTTTCTGCTCCTTGTAGATTCCAAGCACCTGAATTTCAATACATTTCGCTCGAGTGTTTGTGTAATTTCACCTTCAAGGGATCTCGCTAATGTTCTGGGATCGGAGCCAACACTTGCCATAGAAACTGATACAATGCAACGAAACATATCAATATCTATTGTATTTTATCATGAAGAAATGCAGAAAAAGGAAGTGTAGGTAAAAAAAGGGGGAGCACCCCCATAACTCACACATAGAAGAACCTCAATGTAGCATTAATGTTACATATTCAATAGAACGTTACTCTTTTGTAACGTCCGGAACATGGAGGCGGCTGCAACGACGAAGATGAGAATGTTCTAGAACATCACAGTATAAATAAATGATGGGATGGAAAAGCTCATTACAAAGTATCTCTACTGTATGTCCCCTGCATAGACTCACTGTATACTGTCTTATTATTGACTACAATGTATACATCGTATGCATTAGGCTCCTGAGCTCCCTCTAGTGGTGGCTGCAGGCAGGCAGAATTGTATAATCGAAATGTGGGAAACAGGACTCTGCCCACTATAAAGATCAGAGGGGTAAATAGAAGCCCCAGGGTCCCAATGCAAATTTTGTAACAGCCCCCCTATCTACTAGTACTGGGGTCTTCTTATGTGGCGGAGACCTTTACTGGGAGATCCGACTGCAGTCCCATGAAATATGAAGTTTTGAGTGACAGCTCTGGAGGTAACAACGCTGAACTTTGGATTCTGGAGTAATATGGGAATGTTCTGCTTGGCTGGACATAAACTTTAATATGCGATGTACAGAAATGATCTTCTTACTGAAATGAGGAATAAACTCCTCGCTTTGGGTTTGAGGCGAAGTAATGATATGGAAATACCTTATGGTTTAAGAAGCCGCTGCTATACAAAGCATGACACGTCTCCTGTCACCTGCAGCCCTGTCCTCACTAACATGGCGTAAGCGGAGAGCCGCCCACAAGATCAACACAATCCTATAACCTGAAATGCTCTGTGCTTCTGGAAATCTACTCCTTCCACTATGTAACCCTCAGTCTGTGATCTCCCGCTTTTCTCCCTTTTCATCCTCATACCATGACTCTACCCGTCACATGCAGCCCTGTCCTCACTAACATCACATGAGCGAACACTTACTCCCCCCCCCACAAGATCAGCACACTCATCTCCTGAAATACTCTGTGCTGCTGGGAACCTTGCTTCTTCCACCACGTAACCCTTTCCCACTAGCTTCCATTCTCGTCCTCACAATATGACACTGATCTAGTCATCTGCAGCCCTACCTTCATTAACATCACAGAAACGAACATGTCACTGCCCCCAACAAGACCAGCATACGCCTCTCCTGAAATACTCTGTTCTGCTGGGACCTCTGCACCTTCTGCTACGTAACTATCACTCTGTGATCTCCCACCAGATTAACATACACCTCTCCCCTGAAATACTCTGTGCTACTGGGGATAATTTTCCTCCTGTTATGTAACTGTCTGTTG